>NC_042968.1:52293019-52593019 GCF_901001165.1 Salmo trutta | reverse complement strand
ATACATTTACAAATATTTCTAAGAATCAGTTTTTGCTTGGTCGTTATGGGGTATTGTGTGTAGATTGAGGGAATCATTTTTATTCAATCAATTTAAGAATAAGCCTGTAACGTAACAAAATGTGGAAAAAGTCAGGGGGTCTGAATACTTTCTGATTGCACTTTACTTTGGAACAGATTTTCAAAATGAAAATCAGTTGGAGCTGATTGGCTGGTGTTTCGACAGTAAATAAAGAAATATAAAAGCATATACATTTTGCTCAGAAAATTTGGGGTGTCAAATGGCCCTGCTTTCTATTGGGGATTTTATGTTGAGTAAATATGGCAGATTGCTAGCGTTGTGATGACTGGTCTAATGTATGAATGAAGCCAGAGTGTTATGTCACACATGCATATTTTATATTTTTGCATTTCAGCTAATTTACCCTCACCTTTCTTGGCATATCCTCTCACCAGTTGTGATATGTTTTAGGGATTCTTGGGGAGGGTAGGCTATAGCCATCTTTTTTTGCTCTGATCTAGGCATACTTGCTGTTTGCAATGGAACGGAAACCCATCGAATGTAGCGCTTTATATTCATGCCGACTTTGTAAGTAAATAGGTCTACGATAAGCAACAACACACACTCACTGAACGTTAATGATTGATTATGCAGAAAGCAGAGAAGGCCGCAGAGAAGCCTGATTTTTAGAGTTTGTATATCATTTAACATTTCACGTCTCGCTGTTCATATAAATTAGGGCTAGACAGTCAAAAGATATTTAATTTAGCAGTATTGATTTTATGTTTAAGCAAAATGGCACAGCATTAGCCATAGCAAAATGCATAGAATTGCAGGAAATTAGCTTTAAATCTCCAAAAATGTCTCTCTACTCCATGGAGAAATGTGTAGAATTGTAGGAAACTGGCTTAAAAATGCAAAAATGTCTCTATACCGCCAAGATGGAAGACTCTAAAATTCAGCCGCACCGACAGGCCGAACCAAACCCATTAACATGCCCCCTGCCATACCCACCACCTAAGCCCCTTTTTGATCCAGAAAGAAACCTGTGTTTTATCACATCACAAAGCTGCATTTGTTGTCTTCTTCTGCTGTCTCTGCAAGATCACAACACTCAAGGTAGATGACCAGTTGGCCATCATTTTCAAGGTGTTTGACAGGTGGGGTAGGCACTGTTTCGTGTGTGTGTGTGTGTGTGTGTGTTAATCCTGCATGGCTAAGTTTTCTGGAGCTGCACCCACCCCATGCCAGCCACATCAATACTGGGCCCCACCCGATCAGGACAGGTTATTCTCTGGAACCTGACCCACCTACAGTTGTTCCGAGAGCCGATCCACTATCCGCCATTTAACATACATTTATTTAATTGTTTTTATGACTCCAGAGTAGTAGACTTTATTGTTATTATTATGATTAGTATTATTAGGCTATTATTCTTTTATATTAAAGTTTTTATTTTATTTAACAAGACAAGTCAGTTAAGAACAAATTCTTATTTACAATGATGGCCTACCCTGGCCAAACCCTAACAACGCTGGGCCAATTGTACACCGTCCTGTGGGACTCCCAATCATGGCCGGTTGTGATACAGCCTGGAATCAAACCAGGGTGTCTGTAGCGATGCCTCTAGCACTGAGATGCAGTGCCTTATATCGCTGTGCCACTCAGGAGCCACTAAATAAACCAAACTGAGCCAAACTTTGGTTCACATAACTCATTTTGGAGCTAGAGGAATTGGACTTGCTATGTACACTGAGTGTACAAAACCTTAGGAACACCTTCGGGCATGGACTCTACAAGATGTTGAAAGCATTCCACAGGGATGCTGACCCATGTTGGCTGGATGTCCTTTGGGTGCTGGACCATTCTTGATACACACGGGAAACTGTTGAGCACGAAAAACCCAGCAGCATTGCAGTTATTGACACAAACCGGTGCGCTTGAACCCTACTACCATACCCCGTTCAAAAACACTTCAATATTTTGTCTTGCCCATACACCCTTTTTATCCCAGAGGCTGCTCCGAGATGCCGCCGGCAGAGAAGAGGTATTCGGAGTGGACTTCTAGTATGACTCAGGAGGCATGCACATCATCCACCACTTCCGAGTGTATTACTCGCTAATGTTCAGTCTCTGGACAATAAAGTGGACGAGCTCAGGGCGAGAATCTCCTTCCAGAGAGACATCAGGGACTGTAACATACTCTGTTTCACGGAATCATGGTTCTCTCCGGATATACTGTCCCATCCATACAGCCAGCTGGGTTCACAGTACATCGCTTAGATAGGAGTAAAGAACTCTCCGGAAAGAAGGGCGGTGGTGTATGTTTCATGATTAACTACTCATGGTGTGATTGTTATAACGTATAGAAACTCAAGACCTTTTCTTCACCTGACCTAGAATACCTCAAAATGCCATACGTATTATCTCCCAAGATAATTATCTTTGGTTATAGTCCCAGCTGTGTATATTCCCCCTCAAGCCGGCTCTCAAGGAACTACACTGGACTTTGACGGCTCTCAAGGAACTACACTGGACTTTGCACAAACTGGAAACCACAGTCATGTGGCCGCATTCATTGTAGTTGTGGATTTTAACAAAGCAAATTTGAGGAAAATGCTACTGAAGTTCTATCAACACATTGACTGTAGTACTCTCGCTGCTAAAACACTGGACCACTGCTGCCTCCAACTTCCGGGATGCCTACAAAGCCCTCCCTCGCCCTCCCTTCGGCAAATCAGATCATGACTCCATTTTGCTCCTCCCTTCCTATAGGCAGAAACTCAAACAGGAAGTACCCACGATAAGGTCTATTCAACGCTGGTCTGACCAATCGAAATCCATGCTTCAAGATTGTTTTGATCACGTGGACTGGGATATATTCCATGTAGCCTTTGAGAATAACATCAACGTTTACACTGACACGGTGACTGAGTTCATCAGGAAGTGTATACCGGATGTAGTTCCTACTTTGACTATTAAAACCTACCCTAATAAGAAACTGTGGATGGCAGAATTCGCGCAAAACTGAAAGAGCAAATCACCGCATTTAACCATGGCAAGGTGACTGGGAATATGGTTGAATACAAACAGTGCAGTTATTACCTCCGTAAGGCAATCAAACAGGCAAAACATCAGAACAGAGACAAAGTGGAGTAGCAATTCAACGGCTCAGACATGAGACGTATGTGGCAGGGTCTACAGACAATCATGGATTATAAAAGGAAAACCAGACGTCGCGGACACCGACATCTTGCTCCCGGACAAGCTAAATACCACACCCTAGATCCACTCCAATTTGCATACCGCCCCAATAGAACCACAGACAATAACATTGCCATCGCACTGTACACTGCCCTATCCCATCTGGACAAGAGGAATACCTATGTAAGAATGCTGTTCATTGAATATAGTTCAGCCTTTCAGGACCATAGTACCCTCCAAGTTCATCATTAAGCTTGGGGCCCTGGGTCTGAACCCCGCCCTGAGCAACTGGGTCCTGAACTTCCTCATGGGCCACCCTCAGGTGGTGAAGGTAGGAAATAACACCTCCACTTCGCTGATCCTCAACACGGGGCCCCACAAGGGTGTGTGCTCAGCCCTCTCCTGTACTCCCTGTTCACCCATGACTGTGTGGCCACCCATGTCTCCAACTCAATTATCAAGTTTGCAGAAAACACAACAGTTGTAGGCCTGATTACCAACAATGACGAGACAGCTTACAGGGAGGAGGTGAGGGCCCTGGCGGAGTGGTTCCAGGAAAATACCCTCTCCCTCAACTTCAACAAAATGAAGGAGCTGATCTTGGACTTTAGGAAACAGCAGAGAGAGCACCACCTTATCTACATTGACGGGACTGCAGTGGACAAGGTGAAACGCTTCAAGTTCCTCGGCGTACACATCACCGACAATCTGAAATGATCCACCCACACAGACAGTGTGGTGAAGAAGGTGCAACAGCGTCTCTCCAACCTCAGGAGGCTGTCGAAATTCGGTTTGGCCCTTAACACCCTCACAAACTTTTACAGATGCACAATTGAGAGCATCCTGTTGGGCTGTATCACTGCCTGGGACGGCAACTGCACTGCTTGCAACCACAGGGCTCTCCAGAGGTTGGTTCTGTCTGCCAAACGCATCACCGGGGGTACACTGCCAGCCCTCCAGGACACCTACATCACCCGATGTCACAGGAAGGCCAAAAATATCATCAAGGACATCAACCACCCGAGCCACGGCCTGTTCACCCCTCTACCATCCAGAAGGCGAGGTCAGTACAGGTGCATCAAAGCTGGGACCGAGAGACTAAAAAAACTGCTTCTATCTCAAGGCCATCAGATTGTTAAATAGCCATCACTAGCCGGCTACCACCCGGTTTCTCAACCCTGCACCTTCGAGCTTGCTGCCCTATATACATAGACATGGAACACTAGTCACTTTAATTATGTTTACATAATGCTTTACTCATTTCATATGTATATCCTGTATTCTACTGTATTTTAGTCAATCCCACTCCGACATTGCTCATCCTAATATTTATGTATATTTTTTAACTCCATTCTTCTACTTTAGTTTTGTGTGTATTGTTGTGAATTCTTAGATATTACTGCACTGTTGGAGCTAGGAACACAAGCATTTCACTACACCCGCAATAACATCTGCTAAATATGTGTTTGTGACCAATACAATTTGATTTCATTTGAATGGCACAGAATCACAATCCGTCTCAAAGCTTAAAAATCCTTCTTTAACCTGTCTCCTCCCCTTCAACTACACTGATTTGAAGTGGATTTAACAGGTGACATCAATAATGGATCATTGGATTCACCTGGTCAGTTTGTAATGTTTTGTACACTCAGTGTATATTTACATTTAGATCTGTTTTAACATTTTAGTCCTTTAGCAGACACACGACTGACAGTATATTCATCTTAAAGGGGCAGTGCAGTTAATGTGATTTTCTTGTTTTCTTTATGATATTTACACACTGAGGTTGAAATAACATTCTGAAACTGTGAAAAGGATAATGCCCTTTTTGTGTTTGAAAAAAATGCATTGAATTCAGCCTGTTCAGGTGGGATGGAACTTTTAGCCCACTTCATGTGTTCTGATTATAGTAGACCAACGACTGTTCATCTAGGCTCTAGACCAGGGATGGGTAACTGGCGGCATGCGCCCAACTTTTGTAAGCCCGCGGACCGATTTTAAAAAATAAATAAAAAGGGGACTCAATTTACTGTTGAGAGTTAGAATAATAGAATGCCCAAGGTGCAATTTCGAAATTATTGTGCGTCAGCAGTCACTCAATTAGCCTATGTCAGCTATTTTTATTTATTTATTGTTAAGTTAGTCTAGCGGCCAGTTATCTAAACTTGTAGTAAGGATGATCTAATTACCGACCAGGATGGGACCCATTGATCATCAGTTGTCATATTAAAAACTGCAAACATTTGCCTCCACCCTATGGATAAAATGAGTAGAATTGCAATGAAATGAGTTATAAAATTGCACAATCTTCTCTCTGCCCCATGGAAAAATGTGGAGAAATGCAGGAAATCTACTTTATTACAAAGACTGCATGGGGGCTTTAAGGTAGCTAGGTATAACAACCACATCTCAGTCATGGTGAGTCAAACTTTCTTCAATAAAGCAGCTACCAGCAAAAATCAGTGCTCGTATGAAAAGGCAAGTGTTAGTGCAAGCAAGGTAAGGACTGATTATATTTGACTGATTTCTGTATGCTACTGACAAGACACACACACACACACACACACACACACACACACACACAATACCTTATATCCAGCTTTTACATTTAAATGTTATTTTTTCTACTAGGCAAGTCAGTTAAGAACAAATTCTTATTTACAATGACGGCCAAACCCTAAGCCGGATGACGCTGGGCCAATTGTGTGCCGCCCTATGGGACTCCCAATCACTGCCGGCTGTGATACAGCCTGGAATCGATCTAGGGTCTGTAGTGATGCCTCTAGCACTGAGATGCAGTGCCTTACACCACTGCACCACTCGGGAGCCAGGAAACCTGACCAAAAGAGTCAAGGGTGTGTGGGGTGGAGTGGAGTGGAGGAGAGAGGGGAGTTTGATTTTGAGACTGTGGAAGAAAAGGAGGGTAGGGAAGGAGGTGCAGCTATGTCCTGTTTCTCCCCCCGAATAACAGGCTGAGCCAAGAAGGAGAGAGAGGGGAGTTTGAAGTTTGAGTTTGATGCTGCAGCTGTGCTGAGGGGGCCTCCCTCTCTCGCTCTCTTTCTGTCGGTACTCTCTTTTTCTGTTTCTTTCTCTCCTTCCCGCTCTCTTTCTCTCCATCTCTCTGTCAGTACTCTGTCTCGCTGTCAGTCTTTGTGTGTCAGTCCCTCTTTCTCTTTTTTCTCTGTCGGTTGTTCTGACTCAGTTTCCCAGAGCCAAGGGGAGGAGAAAGGAAAGGGAGGGGGAAGAGGGCTGCAGGGAGAGGGGGAGAAGAAGTGGAAGGCCCTGCCTCAGACTGAATCCTTTACTAAATCCAATCTTTCTCTCTATCTGTCTCTCTTTGTCTCTTACTTTCCTTATGTGAAGAGGCCAAATATGTTTGTTTATCAGTGTGTATATGCAAGTCTCTTAATGTCTTTTTAGTTCTACAGCTCTACCATCTTTTTTATGAATTTGTACAATTAGCACATTCCACTCCTTTCTTTCTCTCCCTCTTTTGCATTTGTATGCCTGTGCTTTTTATCTTCTGTAAACCACTGTTTCACACATACATACAGTTTGTATGCTTGTGTATTTTGTCTCTTACTACTTACATGCTCTTGCACACACTGCACTCTCTCTTCCATGCTCACACACTGGTCACTTTAATCATGTTTACATACTGTTTTTCATATTTATTTATATATATATATATATATTATACTGTATTCTAGTCGAGGCTCATCCTATACCGCTGTACACACCTTTTCTATTCATTTTGGTATTTTATTAGGATCCCCATTAACTGTTGCAAAAGCAGCGGCTACTCTTCTTGGGGTCCACATGAAATGTGACAGAACATTAATAGACAAGGACAGCACTACATATGTTTTTCTTTTTAAAGGCACACTTAGCCTACATTTCAATGCATACACAAACTATCTAGGTCAAATAAGGGGTAGGCGTTGTTCCGTGAGGTGTTGCTTTATCAGTTTTTTGAAAACCAGGTTTGCTGTTTATTTGAACAATATGAGTTGGGAGTTCCATGCAATAAGGGCTCTATATAATACTGTACTCTTTCTTGAATTTGTTCTGGATTGTGGGACTGTGAATAGACCACAGGTGGCATGTCTGATGGGGTAAGTATGTGTGTGTCAGAGCTGTGTGTAAGTTGACTATGCAAACACTTTGGGATTTTCAACACATTCATGTTTCTTATAAATAGGAAGAAGTGACGCAGTCAGTCTATCCTCAACTGTTACCCAAGAGAGACTGGCATGCACAGGATTTATATACATATACTGTCTATTCACACCATTATATACTGTGCCTTCAGAAACTATTCAAACCCCTTGATTTATTCCACATTCTGTTGTTACAGCCTGAATTCAAAATTGATGAAAAAATAAAATTCTCACAAAATAGCCCATGACGGCAGTGAAATCATGTTTTTAGAAATTATTGCACATTTATTGAAAATGAAATATAAAAATATCTCATTGACATAAGTATTCACACCCCTGAGTCAATACTTTGTAGAATCACATTTGGCAGTGATTACAGCTGTGTCTTTCTGGGTAAATCTCTAAGAGCTTTCCACACCTGGTTTGTGCAACATTTGCCCATGAATCTTTTCAACATTTTTCAAGCTCTATCAAATTGATTGTTGAGGATTGCTGAACAACCATTCTCAAATACACTGAACAAAAATATAAATGCAACGTAAAGTGTTGGTCCCATGTTTCATTAGCTGAAATAAAAGATCCCAGAAATGTTCATATGCACAAAAAGCTTATTTCTTTGAAATGTTGTGCACACATTTGTTTACATCCCTGTTAGTGAGCATTTCAGGTGTGGTGTATCAAGAAGTTTATTAAACAGCATGATCATTACACAGGTGCACCTTGTACTGGGGACAATAAAAGGCCACTTTAAAATGTGCAGTTTTGTCACACAACACAATGCCACAGATATCACAAGTTTTGAGGGAGGGTGCAATTGCCATGCTGACTGCAGGAATGTCCACCAGAGGAATGTCCACCCTACCATAAGCCGCCTTGGTCATTTTAGAGAATTTGGCAGTACGTCCAACCAGACTCACAAACACAGACCATGTGTATGGCGTTGTTGTGAACAGAGTGCCCCATTGTGGCGTTATGACATTTTATCGATGCCTATTTGAATACATAGATACAGTGATGAGATCCTGAGGCCCATTGTTGTGCCATTCATCCGCTACCATCACCTTAAGTCTCAGCATAATAATGCACGGCCCCATGACACAAGGATCTGTACACAATTCCTGGAAGCTGAAAATGTCCCAGTTCTTCCATGGCTTGCATACTCACCAGACATGTCACCCATTAAACATGTTTGGGATGATCTGGATCGACGTGTACGACAGCGTGTTCCAGTTCCCGCCAATATCCAGCAACTTCGCACTGCCATTGAAGAGGAGTGGGGCAACAGTCAACAGCCTGATCAACTCTATACAAAAGAGATGTCACGCTGCATGAGGCTAATGATGGTTACACCAGATACTGACTGGTTTTCTGATCCACACCCATACCTTTTTTTAAAGGTATCTGTGACCAACAGATATGCAGATATTTCACAGACATGTGCAATCCATAGATTAGGGCCTAATGAATTTATTTAAATTGACTGATTTCTTTATATGAACGGTAACTCAGTAAAATCTTTAAAATTGTTGCATGTTGCGTTTTTTGTTCAGTATAGACTAAACTGTAACTCGGCCACTCAGGAACATTCACTGTTTTCTTGGTAAGCAATTCCAGCGCCTTGTGTTTTAGGTTATTTTCCTGCTGAAAGGTGGATTCATATCCCAGTGTCTGGTGGAAAGCAGACTGAACCAGGATTTTCTTTAGGATTTTGCCTGTGCTTAGCTCCATTCCGTTTCTTTTCATCCTGAAAAACTCTCTAGTCCTTAACGATTACAAACATACCCATAACATGATGCAGCCACCACTATGCTTGAAAATATGGAGAGTGGTACTCAATAATGGCTTATATTGTATTTTCCCCAAACATAACAGTTTGTATTTAGGACAAAAAGTGAATTGCTTAGCCACATTTTTGCAGTATTACTTTGGTGCCGTTTTGCAAACAGGATGCATGTTTTGGAATATTTTTATTCTGTACAAGCTTCCTTCTTTTCACTCTGTAAATTAGGTTAGTATTGTGTTGTAACTACTATGTTGCTGATGCATCCTTAGTTTTCTCCTATCACAGCCATTAAACTCTGTAAAGAAAATTGTGTGTTTTATTGTGCAATTTCTTTTTTACAATCTTGGTCTCATCGCTGCAACTCCCCAATGAGCTCGGGAGAGTCAACGGTTGAGACGTGTTCTCCGAAACATGACCCGCCAAGCTACGCTGCTTCTTAACACACTGCTCACTTAACTCAGAAGCCAGCCTCCCCAATGTGTCAGAGGAAACACATTCAACTGACACCAGAGGTCAGCTTGCAGGCACCCAGCCTGCCACAAGGAGTCACTAGAGCGCAATGAGCCAAGGAAAGCCCCTTGGCCAAACTCTCCCCTAACCTGGAGGGAGCTGGGCCAAATGTCCGTCGTCCTATGGGGCTCCCCGTAACAGGATCGAAACCCCAGGCCGTAGTGGCGCCACTCAGGAGGCTCAACTCTGTAACTGTTTTAAAATCTCCTTTTACCTCACGGTGAAATCTCTGAGCGGTTTCCTTCCTCTCCGGCAACTGGGATAGGAAGGATGTCTTTGTTGTGACTGGGTGTATTGATACAACATCCAAAGTGTAATTAATAACTTCACCATGATCTAAGAGATATTCAATGTCTTCTTTTTTGTTGTTGTTGACCCATCTAGCAATAGGTGCCCTTCTTTGCAAGGCATTGGAAAACCTCGCTGGTCCTTGTGGTTTAATCTGTGTGGGGTACAGAGATGAGGTAGTCATTCAAAAATCATGTTAAAGACTATTGCACACAGAGTGAGTCCATATAACTTATGTGACTTGTTAAGCACATCTTATTTAGGGTAGCCATAACAAAGGGTTTGAATACTTATTATTCAGCTTTTCACTTTTTACTAATTTGTAAAAATTTTAAAACATAATTCCACTTTGACATTACAAAATGTGAATAGTTTCTGAAGGCACTGTACATGTATGTTTATATTCTGGACTCTGACATTGCTCGTTCTGATATTTCTGAATTTCAGTCGTCAAATTGTTTGGATTTGTGTTTCTTTAGTGTATTTTCTTGTTTTTTAGTATATACATTTTTTCTTTACTTATTTTATTTTCAGGAGGTAGATCAGCTTTAATAGGGCACCTGAGTGGCGCAGCGGTCTAAGGCACTGCATCTCAGTGCTAGAGGTGTCACTACAGTCCCTGGTTCGATTCCAGGCTGTATCACATCCGGCCGTAATTGGGAGTCCCATAGGGCTGCGCCCTATATATTTATTTATTTTTTATATATTTTTTCCAAATATATTTTCCTTTTATTACCCTCGAACCCTATCACCCCTCCCCGTTTATGTTCCGGACTCTGACATTTCTCGTTCAGATATTTCTTATTTTCATTAATTCAATCTTGGGGATTTGTGTTTATTGTGTTGTACTGTTAGGTATTACTGCACTGTTGAAGCTAGCAACATAAGCATTTTGCTGCACCTGTGATGACATCTGCAAAATATGTGTATACAACCAATAAAATTTGATTTGACACACACATATAGACACACACACGCTCTTACATACAGTTTCAGCCTCTCTCTGGGAGGTTGTGTGTAGTGTACTAAGCTCACATGAGTCATTTCCTTCCCCACATGCTGTTGTGAATCACTCTTTCCCCCAAGGGACCCTTGCTCGACCCCATCCCTTTCTCCCTCCCCCCTCTCCTTCTTCCTTCCCTCCTCATGCGAGGCTGGAAAGTCTGGTGTAGTGTCTCTCTCTCTCTCTCTCTCTTGTGTGTGTGAGAGAGTGTGAGTTTGTGTGTGTGTGTGGGGGGGGTGCAACAAGGTGCTGGAAAATGAATGGGGAGCTACATCCCTTAATTCATTTATTTCTTCATTCATTCAAGGGCCTTTCTCTCTCTCCCCATCTCTCTTTCTTCTCTTAGGGCAAAAAAAAGAACATGCACACAAGGTAATTCACTCTCCTCACTGGCACCCCAAAAAGTATGAGATAGACAGTGGGACAACTGTTGACCTGCCTACCATAAGGTCATAATATCTAAGGCCTATATCTTCCATTAAACTGTTATTCTTTTATTTATCTCTCTCTCTCTTTCCAGATGAAAATGGGTCCATAAGCTGAACACTCCAATCAGCTGTGGAATATCAGTTCTGTCCCCAACTGTTCCAAAGTCAACCAGAGCCTGATCCGAATGTACAAGGCAGAGGTAAGAGGACACACCCACAGAGAGAAAACACTCTAAATCTACACTTTAAGGTGCACTTTGTAAGATGATGATGACATTTTTACATGGAAGCTAAATAACTTCTATGCTTGCTTCGAGGCAAGCAACACTGAAGCATGCATGAGAGAGTCAGCTGCTCCGGACGACTGTGTGATCACGCTCTCCGACCACGCGCTGACCAACTGGCAAGTGTATTCACTGATATTTTCAACCTGTCTCTGACTGAGTCTGTAATATCAACATGTTTCAAGCAGACCACCATAGTCCCTGCAACCAAGAACACTAAGGTAACCTGCCTAAATGACTACCGACCCGTAGCACTCACGTCTGTAGCCATGAAGTGCTTTGAAAGTGTGGTCATGGCTCACATCAACACTATTATCCCAGAAACCCTAGACCCACTACAATTTGCATACCGCCCCAACAAATCAACACCTCCCTCTGCAACTGGATCCTGGACTTCCTGAAGGGCCGCCCCCAGGTGGTAAGGGTAGGTAACAACACATCTGGGTCGTTGATCCTCAACATGGAGGCCCTCAGGGGTTGGTGCTCAGTCCCCTCCTGTACTCCCTGTTCACCCATGACTCCAACACCTTCATTACATTTGCCGACGACACAACAGTGGTAGGCCTGATCACCGACAACAATGAGACAGCCTATCGGGAGGAGGTCAGAGACCTGGCTGTGTGGTGCCAGGATAACAACCTCTCCCTCAATGTGATCAAGATAAAGGAGATGATTGTCACTACAGGAAAAGGAGGACCGAGCACATCCCATTCTCTTCGACGTGGCTGTAGTGGAGCAGGTTGAGAGCTTCAATTTCCTTGGTGTCCACATCACCAACAAACTATCACGTTCCAAACACACCAAGACAGTGTTGAAGAGGGCACAACAAAACCTATTCCCTCTCAGGAGACTGAAAAGATTTGGCGTGGGACCTCAGTGTCACGGTTGTCATAGAGAGAAGCGGACCAAAGTGCAGCATGTGTGTCGTTCCACATAATTCTTTATGAAACTGTGAAACTCTGCAATACATACAAAATAAACCTGAACAAACAAAACAACAAACCGTGACGCAGAGGTGAAACATACACTACTCAAAATTAATCTCCTACAAACCCAGGTGGGACAAACACCAACTTAAATATGACCTCCAATTAGAGACAACGATGACCAACTGCCTCTAATTGGAGATCATCCCAAACAAAGCCCAACATAGAAATACAAAACTAGAACAACCCAACATAGAAATACAAAAACTAGAACATAGAAAAACTCAACTAGAAACCCCCCCTGTCACGCCCTGACCTACTCTACCATGGAAAATAACAGCTTACTATGGTCAGGACGGGACACTCAGATCCTCAAAAAGTTCTACAGCTGCACCATCGAGAGCATCCTGGTTGCATCACTGCTTGGGATGGCAACTGCTCGGCCTCCGACCGAAGGCAATACAGAGGGTAGTGCGTACTGTCCAGTACATCACTGGGGCCAAGCTTCCTGCCATCCAGGACCTCTATACCAGGCAGTGTCAGAGGAAGTACCTAAAAATGGTCAAAGACTCCAGCCACCCTAGTCATAGACTGTTCTCTCTGCTACCACACGGCAAGCGGGACCGGAGAGCCAAGTCTAGGTCGAAAAGGCTTCTTTACAGCTTCTACCCTCAAGCCATAAGACTCCTGAACAGCTAGTCAAATGGCTACCCAGACTATTTACATTGTCCCCCCTCTTTTACGCTGCAGCTACTCTCTGGTTATTATCTATGCATAGTCACTAACGCTACCTACATGTACATATTACCTCAATTACCTTGACTAACCTGTGCCCCTGCACATTGACTCTGTACTGGTACCCCCTGTATATAGCCTCCACATTGACTCTGTACCGGTACCCCCTGTATATAGCCTTGCTATTGTTATGTTACTGCTGCTCTTTAACTATTTGTTATTATTTTTTTAACTTGTTTATTTTTTACTTAACACATATTTTTCTTAAAACTGCACTGGTGGTTAAGGGCTTGTAAGTAAGCATTTCACTGTAAGGTCCAAACCTGTTGTATTCGGCACATGTGACAAATAAGAGTTGATTTGATTTGAACACCAATTGATTTCTTTGATACATTCATCAAATAGTAACATTCCATGAGAGATACATTACTTTCCCAAAAAAGGATTTTTATTAGATTTAACATTTTATTAGGATCTATTTTAGCCCAAGGGCTAGTCTTCCATGACCCCTTAAGAAATGTAAAAAACATACAGAAATTACAAGAACAACAAAAGCTAAGTAAAAGCACAAAGATCCACATTCCTACAGTATTACCTATGCATATGAGTTACCCACATACCTCATGTGCACAAATTAATTTAAATACAACATAACATATTACAATTACATATTACAAGACCCACTCTAGTAATTCAAGACATTTTGTGTATTAATCTCTTAAAACAACTATTTGGCAAGTTATTGTAACTTTCTGGCAAAGAGTTCCAGGACTTCACTGCCCTGAAACTAAAAGCTCTTTGCCCAGGTCTAATTTGGGCTTTGGTGGTCTATAGGTGGCCTTGGTTCTGTGTGTTACGAGAGTGTCTTTAACCATATCCAGTTTATCATATATAGCGGTTGGTCTTTCAGAGTGGTGAATTTTATTAAATAGGATTAGCATATTATTTTCTATATAATTTCCTTGACTGTCGGCCATTTGAGTTTATTATGTAATTCTATGAAGGACCTCTCGTAACCACATTGTAGCACTATTCTGGCTGCCTTATTTTGTGCTATCTGCAGTCTCTTTAGGTCACCAACACTTGCATTATTCCAGACGACAGAGCAGTAGTTAATTTGACTATGGATGAGAGCTTGTTAAATTTGTTTTAGAATTTGCTCTGGCATATCCTTATGAGCATACAGGAGGTGCCGATGATTTTGTTGCAAAGCTGTGAAATGTGTGATGACCAAGAGAGACTGTTGTCTAGCAGCACAGCCTAGTCTCTAAACCTGTTCTATGGGTGTCCTGCCAACTGTCAGCTGTAAGGAAGGTAGTTTCTCTCCCTCTACTCTTGGTACATATTAGCATTGCCATGGTTTTCTTTTAGTATTTAGGACTAGTTTGTTTGGGTTATCCAATTTGAAATACAGCAAACATTGTTGCCATAACATTGGAGAGCACCAGAGGGAGATCATTTGTATACAGCAAGTACATAAGACGTCTTAGGCAGCTGCCTTGTGGCACACCACAGTAAACAGAATAAGGTTCAGAATGGGCACCATTGTAAATGTATATTGTTTTCTGTTGACAAGATAGGACCGTAACCATCATATGAGGTGTTATCAAATCCATAGTGACACAACTTCATCAACAGTATATCATGATCAACAAAGTCAAAAGAAGCACTAAAATCAAGAAGCAGCACACTCACAAGTTTACCTTGGTCAAGTGACCTGAGCCATTGATCTGTTAAATCAACCAGAGCTGTTGCAAGCGAGTGATCCGCCTCAAGTCATACTCTTCCAAATCAGGGTTTATTTCATTAGTTGAAATCACACTGTGCCATTAACAGTGCATTCTGTCACTTGGATTTCCCCACTGACAATTTGAGGTACTACAGATTAACCCCCCACCCCACCCCACCCTCTTCCTCCTTGCAACTTAACTTTTATTTCAGGGGTAATTCAATTGTTTTGTTGAGTGTGTGGGTATTGTAGTTTAATCGTTAAAGTTTACACTAGGGCTGGGACGATACCAGAATAGCGATACTCATTAGTATTGTGGCAAGGAAACAAAACACAAAGGGGTTTAACCTTATTTAGGAAAACACTTATTTAGGAAAACAGCCTTTATGTTGGAAACAAACATTATGTTGTCATCCAGAGTCACACTGATTTATTTTCCCAAAAATGGCACATATTATAACAATGTAAAATACACTGTATTCTGAGAGTATTCGTACCCCTTGACTTTCTCCACATATTCTAAAATGGATTGAATTGTTTGTTTTTCCCCACCAACCTACACACAATACCACATAATGACAAAGCATAAACATGTTTTTAGAAATGTTTGCTATTTTATTTTTAAAAAATTAACTGAAATATCACATTTCCATAACTATTCAGACCCTTTACTGACTCAGTACTTTGTTGAAGCACCTTTTGCAGCTATTACAGCCTCATGACTTCTTGTATTTTTTATTTTACCTTTATTTAACAAATTCTTATTTTCAATGATGGCCTAGGAACAGGACAAGCTTGGCACGCCTGTATTTGGGGAGTTTCTCCAATTCTTCTCTGCAGATCCTCTCAAATTCTGTCAGGTTTGATGGGGAGCGTCGCTGCACAGCTATTTTCAGGTCTCTCCAGAGATGTTCGATCGGGTTCAAGTCCGGGCTCTGGCTGGGCCACTCAAGGACATTTAGAGACTTGTCCTGAAGCCACTACTACGTTGTCTTGGCTGTGTGCTTTGGGTCATTGTCCTGTTGGAAGGTGAACCTTCACCCCAGTCTGAGGTCCTGAGTGCTCTGGAGCAGGTTTCAATCAAGGATCTCTCTGTCCTTTACTCCATTCATCTTTCCCTCGATCCTGACTAGACTCCCAGTCCCTGCCTCTATAAAAGATCCCCACTGCATGATTTTGCCACCACCATGCTTCACCGTAGGGATGATGCCAGGTTTCCTCCAGACGTGACGCTTAAAATTCAGGCCAAAGAATTCAATCTTGGTTTCATCAGACCAGAGAATCTTGTTTCTCATGGTCTGAGAGTCTTTTATAGGTGCCTTTAGGCAAACTCCAAGTGGGCTGTCATGTGCCTGTTACTAAGGCTTCCGTCTGGCCAATCTACCATAAAGGCCTGATTGGTGGAGTGCTGCAGACACGGTCGTCCTTCTGGAAGGTTCTCCCATCTCCACAGAGGAACTCTGGAGCTCTGTCAGAGTGACCATCAGGTGTTTGACCGCCTCCCTGACCAACGCCCTTCTTCCCTGATTGCTCAGTTTGGCCGGGCGGCAAGCTCTAGGAAGAGTCTTGGTGGTTCCAAAATTGTTCCATTTAAGAATGATGGAGGTCACTGTGCTCTTGAGGACCCTGTAGAACCTTTTTGGTACCCTTCCCCAGATCTGTGCCTCTAAACAATCCTGTCTTGGAGCTCTACGGACAATTCCTTCAGCCCCATGGCTTGGTTTTTGCTCTGACATGCGTTGTCAACTGTGGGCCCTTATATGGACAGGTGTGTGCCTTTCCAAATCATGTCCAATCAATTGAATTTACCACAGGTGGACTCCAATTAAGTTGTAGAAACATCTCAAGGAGGATCAATGGAAACAGGATGCACCTGAGCTCAATTTTGAGTTTCATTAGCAAAGCGTCTTAAAACTTGTCTAAATAAGGGATTTCTGAAAAAAAAAATTTCCTTTGTCATAATGGGTATTGTGTGGAGATTGACAAGTAAAATACTTATTTTTAAATCCATTTTAGAATAAGGCTGTAACGTAACAAAATGTGGAAAAGGGAAAGGGGTCTGAATACATTCTGATTGCACCATAGGTTTTTAAAGGACCAAAAAGTTTGGTCTGCATCGAGTTATTAGTTTTGCCGTGGTAAAGATATTGCGATACTGGTATCATCTCAGCCCTAGTTTAGACAAGATCATTCAAACAGAAGTGTAGTCCTCCCAAGTGGAAAGAAAGAAATGAGAAAAGATCAATGAAATGTTGTTTATTAATACTCTCTCAAATACGACTTTGTGTATGTCAGTATACAGTACCAGTCAACAGTTTGGACACATCTACGCATTCAAGGGTTTTTCTTTATTTTTACATTTTCCTACATTGTAGAATAATAGTGATGACATCAAAACTATGAAATAACACATATGGAATCATGTAGTAACCAAAAAAGTGTTAAACAAATCAAAATATCAATTTCATATGAGATTCTTCAAAGTAGCCACTCTTTGCCTTGATGACAGCATTGCATACTCTTGGACTTCTCTCAACCAGCTTCACCTGGAATGCTTTTCCAACAGTCTGCAGAGTTACCACATATGTTTTCCTTCACTCTGCGGTCTAACTCATCCTAAATCATCTCAATTGAGTTGAGGTCGGGTGATTGTGAAGACCAGGTCATCTGATGCAGCACTCCATCACTTGGTCAAATAGCCCTTACACAGCCTGGAGGTGTGTTTGGGGTCATTGTCCTGTTGGATTCTAATTAATTCACTGACAGTGTCACCAGCAAAGCACCCCCACACCATCACACCTCCTTCTCACATGTGGAGATCATACGTTCACCTACTCTGCGTCTCACAAAACACAGCCTTTGGAACCAAAAATCTCACATTTGGACTCATCAGACCAAAGGACAGATTTCCACCGGTCTAATGTCCATTGATCGTGTATCTTGGCCCAATAAAGTCTCTTCTTCTTATTGGTGTCCTTTAGTAGTGGTTTCTTTGCAGTAATTACACCATGAAGGCCTGATTCCGTATTGACTGAGATTTATGTCTTAAAGTAATGATGGACTGTCATTTCTCTTTGCTTATTTTAGCTGTTCTTGCCATAATATGGACTTGGTCTTTTACCAAATAGGCCTATCTTCTGTATACCACCCCTACCTTGTCAAAACACAACTGATTGGCTCAAATGCACTAAGAAGGAAAATAAATCCACAAGATAACTTTTAACAAGGCACACCTGTTAATTGAAATGCATTCCAGGTGAGTACCTCATGAAGCTGGTTGAGAGAATGCCAAGAGTGTGCAAAGCTGTCATCAAGGAAAAGGGTGGCAACTTTGCAGATTCTCAAATATAACATATATTTTGATTTGTTTAACACTTTTGGTTAATACATGATTCCATATTTGTTATTTCACATGTTATTTCACATGTGGTGTCTTCACTATTATTCTACAATGTAGAAAATTGTAAAAAATAAAGAAAAACCCTGGAATGAGTAGGTGTGTATAAACGTTTGACTGGTGCTGTAGATTTGACTCATGTCCTATCTTGTGGTGCTATTATAAGTACAAATTTGTTATGAAGAGAGATGGCTAATGATTCTATTGACAAGTCAGAGAGAGGCAGTCAAGGGTTAAACGAGAGAGGAACTGAGAGTGCAGAACTGTGTGTGTGTGTGTGTGTGTGTGTGTGTGTGTGTGTGTGTGTGTGTGTGTGTGTGTGTGTGTGTGTGTGTGTGTGTGTGTGTGTGTGTGTGTGTGTGTGTGTGTGTGTGTGTGGCGCTGGGCCCACCCCCTTCTCCTGCCTGATCCCACATCCTGTGTTTTTGAGAGTGGGCCTGCAAGTCCTCTCAGAGCTGAGGGGCCAAGCTGTCTGCTAACTCTCTCCCCCCTCCTCCATCCTCCTCCTCTCTCTCTATCTGTCCCAGGCTGGAGCAGCCATCAGCGGCTCGCATTCCACTCTCCCTCCCCCGGCCCCACATTGGGAATCTGCTCCATGTTCTCAGTCTCTCGCCCTCATTTTTCTCAGTTTCTTTCTACCCCTACCCTGCCTTTAGCCTCCTGCTAGCGTCCCTCGTCGGGCCTTTTGCAATCTCTTCACCTCTGCCAGGGCTCAACAATAAAACATGCAACTCCCAAAAAATATGTTCTGTTCAAAAGTTTATCCTGACACTGGCGTGGGTGTTTTTTTGTTGTGTTAATTTACAGACTTTATAAAGTCAATTGACAAAGACTGAACAAATGCTGATTGAACAAATACTTACTTTAGATACCTCTGATACTGGGTACCAGTGTACTATCTCACTGTGCCTGTTGTATGAACCACAAAGAAACAGAAATAGTTTTTATTGTGTATTGTTATGTCATTACCATGTAATACCTTGTAATATTGAAGTAAGTAGCAGGTAAATACTTTAAAATAAAGTGTTACCCAAGGTTGTGCACCAATAATTTTGACTCCACACATCTAAATCTTTTGTGAATTTTTGGGGAAAAAGTCCCACCTAGCCAATTGCTGTGGATTCACATTGTTTATTACTTTGAGCCACCTAACTTCCAGAAATAAGTCATTTCCAATGGAAGGAGGCACAAGGAGACATTGAATGATTTGACTCTTGGCGACTACAGATGTTGTGTATACAAATAAAGTCACACACTATATATGCTCCCAACAATCTAATGGGTAAACCAATGTTTCAGCACACAGTGTGCCTTCTGAAGTGTTAACTAGAAATTTTGTGACCAGTGTCGAGACAGTTTAAACTTCATGCTAATTATCAGTGACGTGACTTTGCATTACGACTTTGTGATAGCAATTAGCTGATAAACTCTCGCTAGCGAGCTTTGACACCTTGCTAGATAGACAACCAACCAACTTGCTATTTCACAGGCTGTTCTGAAGTAACGCCAATGAGGGGAGATGTTGGCAATGTCTTACTACAAAGTAGTAAGCAGAAGCAATGTTAATCATCCGTTAGAGGGCAGGGTGTAGTTACCATATTGCTGATACCCACCCAACTGTTTCAAATCAACAATTACTAGGGGCTAGTGGTCAATTTGGAACTGGGCAATGCAATTACTCCAAAAGTCCTCTAAGAGTGTGAACGACTGGCCAGGTGAAAGCCATATCCATATAATTGTTTTCAATGGCAATCACACGATTGTAGAAACGGGATTGCATTTGAGCACAAAAAGGACTGTACTCGAAAAACTCACATTTTATTTATCAAAGTTTCATATGCCAATGATCTGAGTATGAAGTTGGCTGGTTTATAAATCTGCACAAGACTTCGAATGAAAGAGCACAATTTCACACCAACATTTAAAGAGTAGAGCGTTGACAGGAGAAATATTCATGTTTTTTGCCTACCACATGGTTAGCCTACCGATCAAGTACACTATACTAACTTGGTTATTATTTACTGCTAAAGAGAGCACCTTAGCTAGTGCAAATAAAACGGAGAGTAATTTGCAGATTATTTGAATGTCTTTTGGTCATGCATCGCTCACCTTTGTGGGAATAGACATGAAAGTAAAAATAGCGCTTTGCGTAACGTAGAATTGCCAATCTAATGAGATCGATATGTGCGCTTGCTCATCTTTCGACTGAAGTATCGCAGAAGCAACGCTCAATCTGCAAGTAAAAAGAGAAACTCAAGTCTCGCAAATAATCGAAACTAAAACAACAATTGATCCAACGCACTACAAATGTAGTCTGAAAAACGTCCCACTTCAATGCCTTTGAGACATCCAATCCATTGAGAGTATAAATATAAATGTCTCATTGGGTTTAAAAGTGTCTAGCTAGCTACACGAAAGGCAGATACAATACTCAATGTTTAGACAAATGTAAATACGGCCAAATTGTAACAGTCAGAGGTAATTGAGCTGTGGACGGCAGCTGTGGAGGAGATGAAAGGTGAGCTGATAACGGCTAATGCTAGCAACCCTGTGGTATCTCCAGTCACTAAAGCCATACTTGTTCATGCTAACACTACTCTCCCCTTGTGTTATCTTACCTAGACCAAACCATCGAACGGTTAATGGTTCTGAATGGCCAACAGTCCATAGCTATTGCTTCGGCTGGTATGGAAAACCAAAATCGGGCTAGAGTAAAGAGCAGACTGTACCACTTGCTCTCTGTTCTCATTATGTATTTCTCATGTATTTCTCCCTCTCCTCATCTCTCTTGATGCCCCATCTCCCTTTTTCTTTTTAATTCCCCCATGTTTATTTTTCTTGTTTATTTTATCTTCTTTTTATCTCTATTAATAATTGTAACCCCCTTCCTTTCTTTCGCCTCATCTCATTCTAGTGCTTGGAGAAGTTCTCTGTCATTCAGCACTTTAAGTTTGGCAGTCTCAAATTCCCAACAATCCTTGTGAAGAAATGTTCCACCATGTTTCACATTTGAGACACTAATTTCTTCAGCAATTCTAAGATTGTTTTGTTTTTGGTTTGAGTGTCCACTGATGTTTTGGACAATTGTTTTCAGTTTTGTCGCATAATGTGTCTGTCATTATTGCTTGTACGATTATCCAAGTTGTAAGTCATATTATAATAAGTTAATCATTTTGGTGTTCGGTTATTATTTCATGGAACTAGAAGCTGGTGGTTCGTTTTGAAAATGTCAACATGGTTCTCAACGAACTTATTCAACCGAAATAGGGTTACAAATTAAAAAGGAAATTAATATTCCCTTTGCACACTACAGTGCATTAGAAAAGTATTCCGACCCCTTGACTTTTTACACATTTTGATACGTTGCATCCTTATTCTAAATGGATAAAAAAAATCCACATCAATCTACACATTGACAAAGAAAAAACAGGTTTTTGTACATTGCATTTACATTTTACATTTTAGGCATTTAGCAGACGCTCTTATCCAGAGCGACTTACAGTAGTGAATGCATACATTTCATACATTTTTTTTCTTCCGTACAATTGTATTAATAATGTATTAATGATAAAAAAATTACATACATTTTACATACATTTTACATAAATTGTACATATTTACATAAGTATTCAGACTCTGCCATGAGACACTAAATTTAGCTCAGGTGCATCCTGTTTCAATTGATCATGCCCAAAATATTTCTACAACTTGATTGGAGTCCACCTGTGGTAAATTCAATTGATTGGACATGATTTGGAAAGACACACACGTCTTTATAAGGTCCCACAGTTGACAGTGCATGTCAGAGCAAAAACCAAGCCATGAGGTCAAAGGAATTGTCCGTAGAGCTCCGAAACAGAATTGTGTCAAGGCACAGATCTGGGTAAGGGTACCAAAAAATGTCTGCAACATTGAAGGAACCAGAGAACACAGTGGCCTCCATCACTCATGAATGGAAGAGGTTTGGAACCACCAAGACTCTTCCTAGAGCTGGCCCCCGGACAAACTGAGCAATCAGGGGGAGAAAGGTCTTGGTCAGAGAGGTGACCAAGAACCTGATTTTCACTCTGACAGATCCAGAGTCCCTCTGTGGAGATGGGCGAACCTTCCAGGAGGACAACAATTTCATCAGCACTCCATCAATCAGGCCTTTATGGTAGAGTGGCCAGACAGAAGCCACTCCTCAGTAAAAGGCACATGACAGCCCACTTGGAGTATGCCAAAAGGCACCTAAAGGTTTCAGACCACGAGAAACAAGATTCTCTGGTCTGATGAAACCAAGATTGAACTCTTTGGCATGAATGCCAAGCGTCACGTTTGGAGGAAATCTGGGACCATCCCTATGGTGAAGCACGGTTGTGGCAGAATCATGCTGTGGGGATGTTTTCAACAGCAGGGACTGGAGACTAGTCAGGACCGAGAGAAAGATGAATGGAGCAAGGTACAGAGCGATCCTTGATGAAAACCAAATCCAGAGTGCTCAGGACCTCAGACTGGGGGGTAAAGGTTCACCTTACAAAAATCAATCAATCAAATGTATTTATAAAGCCCTTCTTATATCAGCTGATGTCACAGTGCTGTACAGAAACCCAGCCGAAACCCAAAACAGAAAGCAATGCAGGGGTAGAAGCACAATGGCTAGGAAAAACTCCCTAGAAAGGCCAGAACCTAGGATTAAATCTAGAGAGGAACCAGGTTATGAGAGGTGGCCAGTCCTCTTCTGGATGTGCCGGTGGACATTTAGTTGCATGGTTGTGGATCCCTTATACATAAGGGGCACTCCTGTCCCTATAGCATGTGAGCTTGGTTTGTAAACCAAACATTTTGACCCTCCTATGTTCCGGGATTCATCCAATGGCATTTAGGAGTATACAACCTCAGTCACCGGCATCATCAATAAGTGCATCAACGATGTTGATCCGATAGTGACCATACGTATACAGTTGAAGTCGGAAGTTTACATACACCTTAGCCAAATACATTTAAACTCAGTTTTTCACAATTCCTGACATTTAATACGAGCAAAAATCCCTTATGTCAGTTAGGATCACCACTTTATTTTAAAAATGTGAAATGTCAGAATAATAGTAGAGAGAATGATTGATTTATTTCAGCTTTTATTTCTTTCATCACATTACCAGTGGGTCAGAAGTTTACATACACTCAATTAGTATTTGGTTGCATTGCCTTCAAATTGTTTAACTTGGGTCAAACATTTCAGGTAGCCTTCCACAAGCTTTCCACAGTAAGTTGGGTGAATTTTGGCCCATTCCTCCGGACAGTGCTGGTGTAACGGAGTCAGGTTTGTAGGCCTCCTTGTTCGCACATGCTTTTTCAGTTCTGTCCACACATTTTCTATAGGATTGAGGTCAGGGCTTTGTGATGGCCACTCCAATACCTTGACTTTGTTGTCCTTAATCCATTTTGCCATAACTTTGGAGGTATGCTTGGGGTCATTGTCCATTTGGAAGATCCATTTGCGACAAGGCTTTAACTTCCTGACTGATGTCTTGAGATGTCGCTTCAATAAATCCACGTAATTTTCCATCCTTATGAAGCCATCTATTTTGTGAAGTGCGCCAGTCCCTCCTGCAGCAAAGCACCCCCACAACATGATGCTGCCACCCCCGTGTTTCACGGTTGGGATGGTGTTCTTCAGCTTGCAAGCTTCCCCCTTTTTCCTCCAAACATAACGATGGTCATTATGGCCAAACAGTTCTATTTTTGTTTCATCAGACCAGAGGACATATCTCTAAAAAGCACGATCTTCATCCCCATGTGCAGTGGCAAACCGTAGTCTGGCTTTTTTATGGCGGTTTTGGAGAAGTGGCTTCTTCCTTGCTGAGCGGCCTTTCAGGTTATGTTGAAATAGTACTTGTTTTACTGTGGATATAGATACTTTTGTACCTGTTTCCTCCAGCATCTTCACAAGGTTCTTTGCTGTTGTTCTGGGATTGATTTGCACTTTTCGCACCAAAGTACGTTCATCTCTAGGAGACAGAACGCGTCTCCTTCCTGAGCGGTATGACGGCTGCGTGGTCCCATGGTGTTTATACTTGCGTACTATTGTTTGTACAGATGAACATGGTACCTTCAGGCATTTGGAAATTGCTCCCAAGGATGAACCAGACTTGTGGAGGTCTACAATTTTTTTTCTGAGGTCTTGGCTGATTTCTTTTTATTTTCCCATGATGTCAAGCAAAGAGGCACTGAGTTTGAAGGTAGGCCATGAAATACATACACAGATACACCTCCATTTGACTCAAATAATGTCTATTAGCCTATCAGAAGCTTCTAAAGCCATGACATCATTTTTTTGAATTTTCCAAGCTGTTTAAAGGCACAGTCAACTTAGTGTATGTAAACTTCTGACCCACTGGAATTGTGATACAGTGAATGATAAGTGAAATAATCTGTCTGTAAACAATTGTTGGAAAAAGTACTTGTGTCATGAAAAAAGAAGATGTCCTAAGTAACTTGCCACAACTATAGTTTGTGAACAAGGAATTTGTGGAAGGGTTGAAAAACGAGTTTTAATGACTCCAACCTAAGTGTATGTAAACTTCCGACTTCAACTGTATATCCCAACCAGAAGCCATGGATTACAGGCAACATCCGCACTGAGCTAAAGGCTAGTGCTGCTGCTTTCAAGGAGAGGGACACTAATCTGGACGCTTAAAATAAATCCCGCTATGCCCTCAGACGAACCAACAAACAGGCAAAGCGTCAGTACAGGACTAAGATTGAATCCTACTACACCGGCTCTGATGCTCATCAGATGTGGCAGGGCTTGAAAACTATTACGGACTACAAAGGGAAACCCAGCCGTGAGCTGCCCAGTAACGCGAGCCTACCAGATGGGCTAAAAGCCTTTTATGCTCGCTTCCAGTTAGAGCAATACTGAAGCACGCATGAGAGCACCAGCTGTTCCTGGACAACTGCGTGTTCATGCTCTACGTAGCCGATGTGAGCAAGACCTTTAAACTGATCAATATTCACAAGGCCACGGGGCCAGACGGATTACCAGGACATGTACTCAGAGCATGCACTGACCAATTGGCAAGTGTCTTTACTGAAATGTTCAACCTCTCCCTGACTGAGTCTGTAACACCTACATGTTTCAAGCAGACCACCTGTTCCCAAGAAAGTGAAGGTAACCTGCCTAAATGACTACTGCCCGTAACACTTACACCAGTAGCCATGAAGTGCTTTGAAAGGTTGGTCATGGCTCACATCAACACCATCATTCCTGAAACCCTTGACCCACTCCAATTCGCATACCGCCCCAACAGATCCACAGATGACGCTAACTCCACACTGCCCTTTCCCGCCTGGACAAAAGGAACACCTACGTGATAATGCTGTTCATTGACTACAGCTTAGTGGTCAACACCATAGTGCCCACTAAGCTCATCACTAAGCTAAGGATCCTGGGACAAAACACCTCCCTCAGCAACTGGATCCTGGATTTCCCAATGGGCCGCACCCATGTGGTAAGGGTAGTTAACAACACATCTGCCACGCTGATCTTCAACTCGAGGGTCCCTTCAGGGGTGCGTGCTCTGTCCCCTCCTGTACTCCCTGTTCACCCACGACTGCATGGCCAAGCACAACTCTAACATCATCATTAAGTTTGCTGACGACACCAACAACAACGATGAGACAGGCTATTGGGAGGAGGTCAGAGACCTGGCAGTGTGGTGCCAGGACAACAAACTCTCCCTCAACGTGAGCAAGACATAGGAGATGATCGTGGACTACAGGAAAAGGATGGCCGAACATGCCCCCATTCACATTAACGGGGCTGTAGTGGAGCGGGTCGAGTTTCAAGTCCTTGGTGTCCACATCACCAACAAACTATCATGTTCCAAACACACCAAGAAAGTTGTGAAGAGGGCACGACAATGCCTTTTTCCCCTCGGGAGGCTGAACGATTTGACATGGGTAACACAGATCTTCAAAAAGTTCTATAGCTGCACCATCAAGAGCATCCTGACCGGTTGCATCACAGCCTTGTATGGCAACTGCTCGGCATCCAACCGCTACAGTGAGTAGGTCGTACACCCCAGTACATCACTGGGGCCAAGCTACCTGCCATCCAGGACCTATATGCTAGGCGGTGTCAGAGGAATGTCCAAAAAATTGTCAAAGACTCCTGTAACCCAAGTCATTGACTGTTCTCTCTGCTACCGTGCGGCAAACGGTACAGGAGCACAAAGTCTAGGTCCAAATGGCTCCTTAACATCTTCTACTCCCAAGAGTGCTGAACAATTAATAAAATGGCCACCCAGACTATTTACATTTGTTTTTACACTACTGCTAATCACTGTATATTATCTATGCATAGTTACTTCACCCCTACCTACATGTACAAATTACCTCGACTAACCTGTAACCCCCGCACATTGACTCAGTACCAGTACCCCCTGTATATAGCCTCATTATTGTTATGTTATTTTATTTTGTTACTTTTTTTTTTTTTACTTTAGTTTATTTAGTAAATATTTTCTTAACTCTGTCTTGAACTGCATTGTTGGTTTGTAAGTAAGCATTTCCCGGTAAGGTCTAAACCTGTTGTATTTGGCGCATGTGACAAATAAAATTTGATTTGATTTTGATACAGCCAGGCTACACCAAGGATATATAGGGCTACAGATAGGAATAACTGGCTGGACCTAAGTTTATAGTTAAATGTAAACATTCAACATTAATTCACTCTTTCTCTTTTTCCAACCTCTGCAGCTAATCTGAATTCTCCATGCAAATTCGTTCTCAATTTTTGCCTCACCACTGTCGGGTTGTGCACAGAAGAGTGGCCCCTGAAATTTGTGCGGCTTGCTGCTGACTAATTAAAGCGAGGAGGCTGAGCAGAGCGGTCGGCATCACCTTATATTCACCCCTACCTATTCAAATGCATGGAGCGACTGCTGTGCTGTGATCATCAATGCCGACGACACCAATAAGGATAGGGAGGGTGGAGGGGTTTTAGACCATGCACTCGGGTAAAGCGGCCTTCTGTCAGGGTAGCGTTAAGCTCAAACAGCTGGTCTGACCAAGTGATCTAATGGCCTGATCATGTAGCCTGCCAAGAGACAAATATTTGTTTACCTCAACTTCATCCCAGCACAGCTGAACACGCTAGCTAGCCATTGTAACATAAATCTTAAATGTTTAATTTGCGTATCCACCATCCTTATCTTTTTGTTGTGGTGTCTTATTGTTCACCTGGCACAAAAATGTTTGTACAAAGTTAACTGGACGAACCTGTGACCCACATCCTTTGCATAGAATTGGCAACCAGAGGGTTAATGGACAAAATCTGTGATCGCACTATTGCCAAAAATACTTATTTAAATATGCCTTCGCTGTGTGTGACATTTGGTGTCTCTATCATAAAGTCCACAATTTGTTCACATAGCTGCTGGAATATGGTCAAAATAACCTCAACATGACCCCTATTAAGGTCTTAAGAGTACTTTATTATCCAAATGATTGTCTATATTATCTGTGGGGTTCATTTAGTGGGTAGATAACATTACAAAGTCATTTTGATACTGTTTGGAACAATTTTACCCTATTTTCTTCCAGAAGGGAATCCGGATGGCAGCCATTTTATTAAAATGGCCGCCCTGGTTGACTGACAGGCTTCCCAGACTGCCTCCAATCTTTAAAATGTTCCTAGTAGTAGTGTACCAAGTTTGATACTTGTACCATAAAATGGAAAATAATTTAATCTCTCAACTGGACTAATGAGGATCCAAATAAACAAAAAATATATAATAAGGCCAGTTGGTGTCATTGTAACGTGAAACCACATTCTCTGACAGCACCAATCTTTAGAATTATTTCTGAGATAGATGCTATTCCTTTGGAATCCACGCGGAGGAGCTCGCTCTACACCACTAAACGAACCCTAATTTGTTACAGTGGGAGAACACTCATTTTAAAGGTTTATTATATACAATTATTTTCCATCATCGCTTTCTGGAGATGAAACCCGTCTATAGCGACCTAATGCTCCAAATAATAAAAAGCACAATCAAATGTCCATTACCCGTTTGTCAAAAATATCTAAATGAACTGTAACCTATAGTCTATAAAAAGCATTGTAGATCTTCCATTATTTGTCGTAGTGTCGTCAAATCATGCTAAATAATAGTCTAATCTAAGAAAACCGACGCGCAGTTAGTTAAGCTTTCTATTTACGACCTACCTATACCAAATTAATATGCCCAAAGGCTAATGGCAAACAGTGCCAGCAACGGAGATTTGAAAGAGTAGGTTAGGCTAAACCATAGCTGCGTTGACGTGTTGGACGTACTGCGGTATGTTACATTGAAAGGAGTCGAGAGGTTTCGGGTTGGAATAAAAACGAGGGAGACAGGAGGAGGGGTGGGAAGCGGGGTGGATGACTGTTGGGGGAGGGGTGGCGAGGGGGAGGGGTGGCGAGGGGGGAGAAGCAGCGGAGCCGAGGTCAGCCCGAGGTGCTGCTACAAAGGCTTTCTAATACCTTCATTCATTGATTTCGAAGAACACCACCAAGTGGCATATAGCAGAGATAACACGACTGCAAGTTTGGGGGAAATGTCGGGCAAAAAAATGTGCACGCGCACAGCAGAGTCCCAGTCAGCTTGAGCGTGCACTAACTAACCAAGCACAGACAGTCAGTCCTATGTGAGTTTGGGACTAGAAATTAGCCACTGCCTTTTCTCAAGTAAACCAGTTTAAAAAAACAATCTCTATTAAATATTCTTCATTGTTCTTACAGCATTGCACTCCGCATGGTTGTAACAACCAAGTTGTAACGTTGTAACAACTCATAGCAGGCTACTTTTTTAAAAGTTTTTTTTAAACATTTAAACATGGATGCCCCATCAATAACAGTAATGCTGTAAATATTAGTCCAAAAGGGTCTAGTTACACAAAAGTGTTGGCTATACTATGAGTTTCTTGGAATTCAATGTAGTATCCCTAAAAATATATATTTCATGGATATCTTTGTGTTGATAACCAGGTCTTCCTGGTCTACAATGATGTGAGAAGATAATGTGGTGTAGGCCTATGCAACATATCACTGAATGAAGGGTCCATTCTTCTTTTGTAACACTGGTTACCAAATAGACCTACCTCTCTCCCTTATTGGAAATAACATTTGACCAGCATGTGCCATTCAAACAATAAATCAAGGAGAGTTGATTGTTTTCAATTGTTTATTAAGATTATAAATTTAAGAAAGATTTTCTTAAACAGTTTTACCCGGTGATATACAATTTAATATGCACAAAAATACAAGAATACAAACAAAATATGAAGAGGACGTCTGGAAACATCTTTCAGTACACATAGTGCTTATAATGTGTGGATGTATGGCTAAATCAGGAGCTTGCCTTTTTAGAACAAAAGGTCATAAGATTTAAGAAAACAAAACAAAAACTCACAAAACCAAGACATGTTGGCATCATGAATTACTGTGAAGGCTTGATCAATAACTTTTTGTTATAGGTTAAGTGGGAGGGGGGCGCTCAACAAACAAAACTGTCAAAAACTACCTGGATTTATTAGATTATACATGCACTCTGGGAATTGGAGTAGCCTAATTAATGGTTGTGATCAGAGGTGAGGTGGGAACTTGGGTACAACTAGCAGATCAATGGAGACACAGCAAGCTGGTTCAGAGTTAATGCACCCAGGAGTTTGATAGGGAAATGTAAGTCTGAACCATTGCGCCTTCACCTGTCAATTTATATGTGGTCAGAATGTACCACATAGTTCCCATGTAACATAGCCTACCACTGATGTGCTTAGAATAAGAGTTTCTATACACAAGGTTTAAATATCAACCCAGAGATACATGATAACCAAGTACAACACAACCGTGCTTGTGTAATAGCCTGTTACAGCTTTGTATTAGTTATTTGCCGAATGAAACCGCGACGCACAACAAAAGCATTTTGCAAAGCCATCCATGGCCACACTTTTCCAGTTAGGTTGGAGCTGGGGCTACATTATATGATTGCTATTCAGTCACAATACTTGTGTAGTGTCTTTAAACGAGACATTGTGTTCAAAACTGTTCTGAAGTGATCAACAACATAACCCGCGACCTAGACATTCAACCACTTTCAATGTTAGCAACAATAGCTACCAGTAGTATGCGTTGGGTTTAAGGCAACGAAATCAACTTCGTTAGATAAAATTCACAACTAGTATGTAAAATGTGTTATGTAGACATTTTCGGTTTAAAATTAAAGCTTGCCCATCACATGCGGCAACAACCTTTCTCTCCCTCCCTGTGAAAACGAAAGTCAACAAACGGTTCAATTTTTAAATACCCTTTCCTGCAAAAAATAAATCCGATTTGATTTATACTTTGTACAATTTCATAAAGTGTTTCATTCTAGTTTACCATTGAGTCAAAAAGCTACTATAGCTCTAGTCCATGCCCCAAGACTCGATAGGGCTTGTTTGCTACAGAACTGTCCGTTCAAGGCTAAGGCTTGCTCTAAGTCCGCCTGTCGGCTCACCAGCCCCGAAAACCCCGAACCGAAGATCGAGATCAGATTGGAAATGTTCGAAGTGTCCAAGTGTTCCGAATTTGCATAGGAACAATCCTCAAATTTCGCTCTTTTACACGGCGTAAAATCCGGTACCTCCTCAATATCGGATATATAATATTCAAAGTCAACCTTGCGTTTCTTGCCTGAGTACTGTGCGCCCTGGCAGCACTGTTGGAGAGACGCGCAGCAGTCCTGGTGAAGGTACCCATTCTCCACAGTAGTCACTACGTGCGTGTCCAAATCGAGCACCGTCGTTTTGTTGCAGTGTAAGTTGTTCACCGGGGAAAACTCGCAATTCGATACAGGGTAAGCCTCCGCACAACAGCTCTGGTAAAACGAGGGCTCTGTCTCCTTGCAGACCTCGTCGCTTTGGAGAGAGAGAGGCGCGGAGCAGGCGGAGGGGGTTTGCATATGCGCTGACTGCACTGCTACTAGTTGGCTCACTGGCAGCAGAGCGCAGCACAGACTCGCCGGCTCGCTCACCCCACCGTTGCCGCAGCAGTCCCCCCTCTGCTCCTCACAATCCTCGGCCAAATCCAGCGGGTTTAACTCCTGGATCTCGTTGCAGACGGTCATCACCTCTTCGTACTGCTGCATCCTGTAAACCTCCGCGTACTTCTCGTTCATGTAGACCTGCCTGGCGTTCCTCAACACATAGGACACCAGGAGGTTTTTGTGCAGCTTGATGCCTCCTCTCTGTGTCCTGGAGTTGTGGATCTTCCGTAAGGAAATAGATATTAGACTTTGTGCATCCACTGCACACTCCATCGTGTTGATCATGATGGTGATCTAGTCGTTTCCCGCTCTTCTCTGACGCAAAAAAGCGACTTTCTCTCAGTGGAAGTCACGATATTTCTATTGGGGGCGAAGGCTAAGTCAGCTCTGTGGTGAAACATTGAACACGGCTGTCCGCTTCCCTCTGTAAGCGAGCAAGTAATCATTTGCTAGGCACACATTGCAGGAGTATATATATTTCGAGGAGTCTGCCCACAACCTCTTGCGCCAATAGGGAGCCGCGTTCGCCATTGATTGTCATGCAAACTCCACCCATATGAGATGATCAGGCCCTATCAGACAGAGGCGGTTCTTCTGTGCTATTCAAATTCCAAACTTACTTTACCAAACTGGAACGCTCTCATGAGACTCACTGGGCTAAAGCGCCGGATCAAATAGGACATGCGTGTCTTTGTGACAAGCCTACAACATGGGGGAAACTATTTCTGACTTACAAATATCTGTAATATTGAGGATATTAATCTTCATCAAATTAATTTCTGATCTGAATTCTGTACCAAACAAAAAATAAAGTCTAGGACACTTAAAAATGAGTTTTAGTGTTTAGAATAAGAACATATTGAATATTTGTCTATGCACATGATGATATTAATTTCTTATTTGATTGATTGATTCATTCTTAAACTATCTCTGAACTATTCTGATTACATTTTAATATATATACTTATCAGGTATAAATAAAATGTGTGTACATTTTAAAAGCCAACTGCCCCATAATACATATAAGGGCTGTACACTACAATCAGGAAACAGTAGAAAATATGAACTATTTTCCTATTTAACTATTTTGCTATTGTGACGACCCTCCCACTCTGTCTGCCGTATTCTCTCTCTTGTTCTTGTTTCTTTATTAGGAGGCCGGTGGGCGGAGTTGGAAGGGTCGTCAGATAAATGGGAAACACCTGGGCTCAGGTGTTTCCCAGGATAAATGGACCTCTTCCCCATTCATTGAGGAGACTCTCTCCACACAGACACCTTGTTGATTTTGGTTGTGTAGTTTTGTGGTTTTTTTGGTTATTTGCTTTAGCACCTTTCAACACTCTGCATTATTACATTCAAGTATGCAACACACTCACTTACACTACTGATTACTGATTACACATGCCATTGTTACCTTCTTAGTTGCTTTATTTAATAAATATATATTTTTGATACACCTTGTCTCCATGTTGTCTCCCTTTTGTTGCGAACCCTGAGCCGGTTCGTAACACTATAAAAACAAGAAATTACATTGACAAATAGACAAACAAATAAAGTATAATTTTGTCGTTGTGCCATGTCATTATTTACTTATTGTATTCTATCCATTAGGTTATGTTAATCACACATTGGTCTCACAATAGCTTCCAGAAATCCATTTCCACTGGTCAATGTGAGAATTAGGATCCCCATTAGCTGTTGCAAAAGCAGCAACTACTCTTCCTGGGGTCCATACAAACCAAAAAACATGACATAATACAGAACAATAATAGACAAAAACAGCTCAAGGACAGAATTACATACATTTAAAGGGTTACTCTAGTCTCCACCTAATTTAACACCTGATTTACTTAACAAAAGGCATAGGTGGTCCAGGTATGTCATGACATAGCACAAGTGGAGGGGCGGGGCTCTTTTGATCTATGTTGCTCCTCTATTGATCCTCAAGCAAAGGGAGAGGCCGATGACATCACGGATTCCCATCAGACCAACCCCTTGAAGTTTGTAGTTGTCAAAAAAAACTATTTTGCTCAAAAAAATGTTTGTTTACGCTTTAGTGTGTGTACTTTGATATATTTACATTTGGGATATTCCCTTTTTATAGTAAAAAATATATATTTTTGAAGGACATCTTTAAAATAAGAATCTCGAAAAACTGCTCCTGTACAGACAAAATACTGAGAAAAAAGAGAGACCTATACTATTGGCCTACATTCAGTCACATCTATCAATTTAATGCTTTCTTACATATCAGTTGACATATACTGTACATACAAGTTATTTGTATGTAGTGCATGTGTTATAACATGCATGTGATGTAGTGCACGTCTATCCAATGTAGTGTCTGTCTGATTGTCAAACCACAAAGCTATTTATCTATTGCATCCCATTCATAGTAAACATATTTCTGTTTAATATTGTAAATCAATTCAAAATGATCCACCTGATTCACACCTCAGAACCCTACTCTCTCTCTCTAAATTCAATTGTCAATTTAAGGGGCTTTATTGGCATAGGAAAAATATGTTTACATTGCCAAAGCAAGTGAAATACATAACAAACAAAAGTGGAAAAAAAAACAATTTAAAAAATGCACAGTAAACATTACACTCACAGAAATTCCAAAAGAATGAATAAAACATTTCAAATGTCATATTATGTCTATATACAGTGTTGTAACGATGTGCAAATAGTTAAGGGAAAATAAATAAATATACTGCTCAAAAAAATAAAGGGAACACTTAAACAACACATTCTAGATCTGAATGAAAGAAATAATCTTATTAAATACTTTTTTCTTTACATAGTTGAATGTGCTGACAACGAAATCACACTAAAATAATCAATGGAAATCCAATTTATCAACCCATGGAGGTCTGGATTTGGAGTCACACTCAAAATTAAAGTGGAAAACCACACTACAGGCTGATCCAACTTTGATGTAATGTCCTTAAAACAAGTCAAAATGAGGCTCAGTAGTGTGTGTGGCCTCCACGTGCCTGTATGAGCTCCCTACAACGCCTGGGCATGCTCCTGATGAGGTGGCGGATGGTCTCCTGGGGGATCTCCTCCCAGACCTGGACTAAAGCATCTGCCAACTCCTGGACAGTCTGTGGTGCAACGTGGCTTTGGTGGATGGAGCGAGACATGATGTCCCAGATGTGCTCAATTGGATTCAGGTCTGGGGAACGGGCGGGCCAGTCCATAGCATCAATGCCTTCCTCTTGCAGGAACTGCTGACACACTCCAGCCACATGAGGTCTAGCATTGTCTTGCATTAGGAGGTACCCAGGGCCAACCGCACCAGCATATGGTCTCACAAGGGGTCTGAGGATCTCATCTCGGTACCTAATGGCAGTCAGGCTACCTCTGGCGAGCACATGGAGGGCTGTGCGGCCCCCCAAAGAAATGCCACCCCACACCATGACTGACCCACCGCCAAACCGGTCATGCTGGAGGATGTTGCAGGCAGCAGAACGTTCTCCACGGCGTCTCCAGACTCTGTCACGTCTGTCACGTACTCAGTGTGAACCTGCTTTCATCTGTGAAGAGCACCGGGCGCCAGTGGCGAATTTGCCAATCTTGGTCTTCTCTGGCAAATGTCAAACCTCCTGCACGGTGTTGGGCTGTAAGCACAACCCCCACCTGTGGACGTCGGGCCCTCATACCACCCTCATGGAGTCTGTTTCTGACCGTTTGAGCAGACACATGCACATTTGTGGCCTGCTGGAGGTCATTTTGCAGGGCTCTGGCAGTGCTTCTCCTGCTCCTCCTTGCACAAAGGTGGAGGTAGCGGTCCTGCTGCTGGGTTGTTGCCCTCCTACGGCCTCCTCCACGTCTCCTGATGTACTGGCCTGTCTCCTGGTAGCGCCTCCATGCTCTGGACACTATGCTGATAGACACAGGAAACCTTCTTGCCACAGCTCGCATTGATGTGCCATCCTGGATGAGCTGCACTACCTGAGCCACTTGTGTAGGTTGTAGACTCCGTCTCATGCTACCCCTAGAGTGAAAGCACCACCAGCATTCAAAAGTGACCAAAACATCAGCCAGGAAGCATAGGAACTGAGAAGTGGTCTGTGGTCCCGACCTGCAGAACCACTCCTTTATTGGGGGTGTCTTGCTAATTGCCTATAATTTCCCCCTGTTGTCTATTCCATTTGCACAACAGCATGTGAAATTTATTGTCAATCAGTGTTGCTTCCTAAGTGGACAGTTTGATTTCACAGAAGAGTGATTGACTTGGAGTTACATTGTGTTGTTTAAGTGTTCCCTTTATTTTTTTGAGCATTGTATATGGGTTGTATTTACAATGGTGTTTGTTCTTCACTGCTTGCCCTTTTGTGGCAACAAGAATGATTGCACCCTGTGGTATTTCGCCCAATAGATATGAGTTTTTCAAAATTGGATTTGTTTTTCAAATTCTTTGTGGTTCTGTGTAATCTGGGGGAAATATGTGTCTCTAATATGGTTATACATTTGGCAGGAGGTCAGGAAGTGCAGCTCAGTTCCCACCTCATTTTATGGGCAGTGTGCACATAGGCTCTCTCTCTCTCAAGAGAAGACAGGCTGTCTGTCTACGGCGGCCTTTCTCAAAAGCAAGGCTATCCTACTGCGTCTGTACATAGTCAAGGCTTTCCTTAATTTAGGGTATTCTGCCACTGTGTACCAAAGGGCCAAATAGCATTGTAGTTTGCTCAGTTTTTTTGTGAATTCTTTCCAATGTGTCAAGTAATTATCTTTTTGTTTTCTCATGATTTGGTTGGGTCTAATTGTGATGCTGTTGCTGTCCTCGGGCTCTATGGGGTCTGTGTTTGTGAACAGAGCCCCAGGACCAGCTTGCTTAGGGGACTTTTCTCTAGGTTAATCTCTCTATCGGTGATGGCTTTGGTATGGTAGGTTTGGGAATCGCTTCCTTTTAGGTGGTTGAATAATTATAACAGTTCTTTTCTGGATTTGGATAATTAGCGGGTATCAGCCTAATTCTGCTCTGCATGCATTATTTGGTGTGTTATGCTGTACATGGAGGATATTTTAGCAAAATTCTGCATGCAGTCTCTCTTTCTCTTTCTCTCGCACACACACCTCACCAAGCTACCTCCATCCCCTCCCTTTCTTCTCCACTCTCCCTCCCGCCCTCCCCACCTCAGCTTGGAAGTGGTGTGGAAGGGAGTGATGGGAGAATCATGCAGATATAGAAGATCTAAGGCAGCACGGCTATTGCAGCGCTGTCTCAGATGTTCTGCCTTCTCGGCTCTCAGAAAAAGAGAGAAGCGCCGCTGCATCTTAACAATGCCTGGGAAGCTAGGCCGCTTCTTTTCTCTTCTCTTAGCTATGTATTGAGAGCAGTGGAGGCTCCTCAGAGGAGGACCATCCTCCTCAGTGAATTTCATAACTTTTTCAATGTTTTACATTTTTTAAATCATTTTTCGATGAAACTATACTAAATATATTTACATAACCAAATAATAAATTAAAACACACTGCTTTGCAATGAAGGTCTACAGTAGCCTCAACAGCACTCTGTAGGGTAGCACCATGGTGTAGCCGGAGGACAGCTAGCTTCCGTCCTCCTCTTGGTACATTGACTTCAATCCAAAACCTAGGAGGCTTCTTGGTTCTCACCCCGATCCATTGACTTACACAGTAATTATGAGAACTTCCGGAGGACGTCCTCCGTCCTATCAGAGCTCTTGCAGCATGAACTGACATTTTGTTCACCCATTCAAAGGATCAGATAATGAATCTAGTACTGAAAGCATAAGCGACAGCTGGCTAGCACTGCAGTGCATACAATGTGGTAAATAATTGACTCAAAGAGAGAGAAAGACAATTGATGAACATTTTTTAACAAATTCATTTCTTCAAAAATGAAGGAGAACCGAGAGAGCGATTTCGTAAAATCTTTTCACTTTCAGTTTCACTTACTTAGCTAGCAAATGCAGCTGTCTTGTTTAGCCTACTCAAACATCCTGCTCAAACAGAGGGATGCTATGTTAGCTATAGTTAGTTAACGCACTTTTGCACATCGCACTGTAACGTACAATTTACCTTATTTTAGCTCCCAAAAAAACGTAATACTTCCAGGTCAACTGTTATATGAATACCATTGTAAAGCACAATTTCTCCCCTTTCCAGCAAAATCAATGACGAGACCTTGATGATGCCCCTCTCTGCATGATTCAAGAAGGCAATGAGCTCCGTCGGGTCTTTTTAAAAATGGCGGGTGGGGAAGCGAAACCTACTGCGTGATAGGTAAAGGGGGAGATGAGCCATTTGGGGAAACAACTTTTTTCACCCGATCTGTCCAACTTATCACCTCTAAAATGTAAATAAAACACTATAAAGAGTTTATATAATGTGTCATTACATACCTATTTGAAAGTTTGTGTCGAATTTGAATCAGGTTTTTAGGGCGGCCCTAAAGTTATCTTCAGAAGTAAACAGCGGCTGTTGTAGCTTTTGAGAGTCATGATGGCTTGCAGTGATGACGCAAAAAAAGGAATGCATTCAGTTGTATATTTGACTAGGTATCCCCCCTCACCCTGGCCCTTTCTTGTTTTTAATCTGCGAGAGAAGCGCTACACCTGGTGGAGAGAGGCTATACGACACAGAATGAGTTGCTTTATGCGTGCTGCATGTTACGTCATGACACGTCACAATTTAACGTACAGCGTTGTTTTTTCAACTTTTCTCCAATACTATCGGGCCATTACCATGTCAATCAACCCTTGAATAGAAACGTAGTTCACACCCCAGATTTTGATGCCAACACAGTTGCTACAGTCCCATTAGTTTTTGTTGCAGTCTCGTTTGAATGCCGCGGTTGTGTAAATTTGTACATAATGGGGTTAGTCAACAGTAGCTGGCTATGACTATCCAGCACAACACTGGAACTCTTCCAAGTCAAGGTAAGCTTTTTCGATTGTAGCGGGTTTACTAACACCTTAGTTCTATTAGCTATGTCGACTAGGATTTTACTTTAACTAATATTGTGACAACGATGTTGGCTGTGTGTAGCGGTTATGACATGGTTTGGCTTGGAAAAGTTTTTTCACCTGGTCACATACAGCTGATGTGTTGTGCATTGTAATCCACAAATGAAGGGAAAAGGTGACAGGAGTAGAGTGCATTGAGGCGAGAAGGAATACAAAGTGGCTACTATGAAAGTGAACTGTGTTTATGCGTGATCAGGGGTGTATTCATTCTGATGATTCTGTTGAAAAACATTTCTTAAATGGAAGAAAATGAAACAGGGATAGAAATACCTGAATTTGTCCAATAGAAACGCTCGCTGCAACTGTTGGACTAATGATTGCACTCTAGATAAGCTAGATGCAGGCAAGAGTGTGCAAGGTGGTATTGAATGTGTCACTGTCTGTCCATGTGTCACTCACTGTCTCTCATCTCAAATGTTTCTCTTGACCTACGTTGTAAACATTCACTCATAGGCTAGGTTGAGTATCATGTAGTAGCCTAAACCTATCGATTTTACATTGAACTGGGTGAATGGAATATGAATGACTCATCCAACAGGCTGTAATATAAATAAGGCCATGCTCATGAAAAAATAATCGTCCTCCCTCATCATAAACGGCACTGACCGCCACTGATTGAGAGAGGGGAGGGAGGGAAGAAATCAATAACCACATGTGTAACTAAGACAGACTACCAAACTGGAATGGTGACCACATTGAGATGGTGTGTGATGGTGTGTGTGAGAGTGTGTATTTATTGGGGGAAAGAGAGAGAGTGTGTTTATGTGGGGATGGAAAGTGTGTGAAATAACAAGAGTGTGTGCAGGGCCGGTTCCAGGCATAAGCGACATAAGCGCTTTTTAATTTTTTGGGGAACTTAGTCGGGGTCTCAACTTAACACTGAAGGTAAGAATAGTAGGATACACCAGGTGTCATTTTGAAATTTTGTTATGCATCAGCAGTTTCTTTTTTTCAGCTATCTAAACTGATAGTAAACATGTCCGAATACCGACCGGGCATGCATAATTCGTTCCAGTCATTGGCAGCAGAGAACTGGAAGGAAAGGTGGCCAAAGTAAGTGTTGGCTTTGGGAATGACCAGTGCAATATACCTGCTGGAGCGCGTGCTACGGGTGGGTGTTGCTATGGTGACCAGTGAGCTGAGATAAGGCGGGGCTTCTCTGGGAGGCGGGACAGGGAGACTAGTCTGGATCAATGGAAAGATGAACGGAGAAAAGTACAGAGATGAACACCTTGATGAAAACCTGCTCCAGAGCGCTCAGGACCTCAGACGTGGGTGAAGGTTCACCTTCCAACAGGACAACGACCCTAAGCACACAGTGAAGACAACGCAGGAGTGGCTTCGGGACAAGTCTCTGAATGTCATTGAGTGGCCAAGCCAGAGCCCGGACTTGAACCCGGTCAAACATCTCTGGAGAGACCTGAAAATAGCTGTACAGCAATGCTCCCCATCCAACCTGACAGAGCTTGAGCGGATCTGATGAGAAGAATGGGAGAAACTCCCCAAATACAGGTTTGCCAAGCTTGTAGCGTCATACCCAAGAATACTCAAGGCTGTAATCGTTGCCAAAGGTGCTTCAACAAAGTACTGAGTAAAGGGTCTGAATACTTATGTAAATGTGATATTATATTTTCTTCTTTTTAATACATTTGCAAACATTTCTAAAATCCGATTTTTGCTTTGTCATTCTAGGCTATTGTGTGTAGATTGATGAGGAAAATAAACAATTTAATATATGTTTTAGAATAAGGCTGTAACGTAACAAAATGTGGAAAAAGTCAAGAGGTCTGAATACTTTCCAAATGCACTGTGTTTCTCCCATGGGCAAAGAAATTCAAAAGGGGTGATCCGAATGTGCAAATTGTCCAAACAGATCCTCAAGGTAGATGGATGATTTTAAATATGTTATTGGACCATAAACACATATGGCTCATTAACCTATACGGCCCAAATAATGATGATCGACGGTTCTTTGAAAATATATACAGTATAATAATTGATCAACCCTACAAGCAATATAAGACTATCATTATGGTGGGAGATTATAAAATGGTTTTAAATACCTTTATGGGTCTCACACTACAAATGATCACCCTCAAGCAGTTAAGGAAATCACAAATGTCATGGATATATTGGAACTAGTTGATATATGGAGGCTTAAATATCCTGACCTAGTGAGATATAGAGTGGGGAGAACAAGTATTTAATACACTGCCGATTTTGCAGGTTTTCTTACTTACAAAGCATGTAGAGGTCTGTAATATTTATCATTGGTACACTTCAACTGTGAGAGACGAAATCCAGAAAATCACATTGTATGATTTTTAAGTAATTAATTTGCATTTAATTGCATGACATAAGTATTTGATACATCAGAAAAGCAGAACTTAATATTTGGTACAGAAACCTTTGTTTGCAATTACAGAGATCATACATTTCCTGTAGTTCTTGACCAGGTTTGCACACACTGCAGCAGGGATTTTGGCCCACTCCTCCAGACAGACCTTCTCCAGATCCTTCAGGTTTCGGGGCTGTCGCTGGACAATACGGACTTTCAGCTCCCTCCAAAGATTTTCTATTGGGTTCAGGTCTGGAGACTGGCTAGGCCACTCCAGGACCTTGAGATGCTTCTTACGGAGCCACTCCTTAGTTGCCCTGGCTGTGTGTTTTGGGTCGTTGTCATGCTGGAAGACCCAGCCACGACCCATCTTCAATGCTCTTACTGAGGGAAGGAGGTTGTTGGCCAAGATCTCTCGATACATGGCCCCATCCATCCTCCCCTCAATACGGTGCAGTCGTCCTGTCCCCTTTTCAGAAAAGCATCCCCAAAGAATGATGTTTCCACCTCCATGCTTCACGGTTGGGATGGTATTCTTGGGGTTGTACTCATCCTTCTTCTTCCTCCAAACACGGCGAGTGGAGTTTAGACCAAAAAGTCCTATTTTTGTCTCATCAGACCACATTACCTTCTCCCATTCCTCCTCTGGATCATCCAGATGGTCATTGGCAAACTTCAGACGGGCCTGGACATGCGCTGGCTTGAGCAGTGGGACCTTGCGAGCGCTGCAGGATTTTAATCCATGACGCCGTAGTGTGTTACTAATAGTTTTCTTTGAGACTGTGGTCCCAGCTCTCTTCAGGTCATTGACCAGGTCCTGCCGTGTAGTTCTGGGCTGATCCCTCACCTTCCTCATGATCATTGATGCCCCACGAGGCGAGATCTTGCATGGAGCCCCAGACCGAGGGTGATTTACAGTCATCTTGAACTTCTTCAATTTTCTAATAATTGCGCCAACAGTTGTTGCCTTCTCACCAAGCTGCTTGCCCATTGTCCTGTAGCCCATCCCAGCCTTGTGCATTTCTACAATTTTATCCCTGATGTCCTTACACAGCTCTCTGGTCTTGGCCATTGTGGAGAGGTTGGAGTCTGTTTGAGAAGTGAGCCAATGGAAGCCTTAGAAAATGTCACGTTACAGCAGAGATGCTGTATTTTCGATAGAGAGGCCACAGAAGGAGAACAAATTGTCAGACAGTGCACTTCCTGTATGGAATCTTCTCAGGTTTTGGCCTGCCATATGAGTTCTGTTATACTCACAGACACCATTGAAACAGTTTTAGAATCTTTAGAGTGTTTTCTATCCAAATCTACTAATTATATGCATATTCACGTTTCTGGAAAAGAGTAGTAACCAGTTTAAATCGGGTACGTTTTTTATCCGGCCATGCAAATACTGCCCCCTAGCCCCAACAGGTTAATAAAAATATATATATATTTTTTTACCAGTTTCATTAAAGGACCAAAAAATGGACTGCTGTTCCATATAGATTGCAAAATAGTGGTAAAGAAATTTTCGATATACCGATTCCATGGCACGTGGTTTAACAAATCAAATTAAAGTGTATTTGTCACGTGCGCCGAATACAACAGGTGTAGACCTTACAGTGAAATGCTTACTTACAGGCTCTAGCCAATAGTGCAAAAAAGGTATTAGGTGAACAATAGCTAAGTAAAGAAATAAAAACAACAAAAAGACAGTGAAAAGTAACAGTAGCGAGGCTATATACAGTAGCGAGCCTATAAAAGTAGCGAGGCTACATACAGACACCGGTTAGTCGGGCTGATTGAGGTAGTATGTACATGTAGATATGATTAAAGTGACTATGCATATATGATGAACAGAGAGAAGCAGTAGCGTAAAAGAGGGGTTGGCGGGTGGTGGGACACAATTCAGATAGCCCGGTTAGCCAATGTGCGGGAGCACTGGTTGGTTGGGCAAATTGAGGTAGAATGTACATGAATGTATAGTTAAAGTGACTATGCATATATGATAAACAGAGAGTAGCAGCAGTGTAAAAGAGGGGTGGGGGGGGCACGCAGTGCAAATCGTCCGTGTAGCCATTTGATTACCTGTTCAGGAGTCTTATGGCTTTGGGGTAAAAACTGTTGAGAAGCCTTTTTGTCCTAAACTTGGCACTCCGGTACCGCTTGCCATGACTGGGGTGGCTGGGGTCTTTGGCACTTTTTAGGGCCTTCCTCTGACACCGCCTGGTGTAGAGGTCCTGGATGGCAGGCAGCTTAGTCCCAGTGATCTACAGGGCCGTACGCACTACCCTCTGTAGTGCCTTGCGGTTGGAAGCCGAGCAATTGCCGTACCAGGCAGTGATGCAACCAGTCAGGATGCTCTGAATGTTGAAGCTGTAGAACCTTTTGAGGATCTCAGGACCCATGCCAAATCTTTTTAGTTTCCTGAGGAGGAATAGGCTTTGCCCTCTTCACGACTGTCTTGGTGTGTTTGGACCATTCTAGTTTGGTGATGTGGACACCAAAGAATTTGAAGCTCTCAAACTGCTCCACTACAGCCCCGTCGATGAGAATGGGGGCGTGCTCGGTCCTCCATTTCCTGTAGTCCACAATCATCTCCTTTGTCTTGTTATGTTGAGGGATAGGTTGTTATTCTGGCACCACCCGGCCAGGTCCCTGACCTCCTCCCTATAGGCTGCATCGTCATTGTCGGTGATCAGGCCTACCACTGTTGTGCCGTTTGCAAACTTAATGATGGTGTTGGAGTCGTGCCTGGCCATGCAGTTGTGGGTGAACAGGGAGTACAGGAGGGGACTGAGCACGCACCCCTGGGGGGCTCCACTGTTGTGAGGATCAGCGTGGCAGATGTGTTGCTACCTACCCTCACCACCTGGGGGTGGCCCATCAGGATGTCTAGGATCCAGTTGCAGAGGGACTTCCGGTCACAACTTGCAGACTTGTTTACGTGCTGCTGTGCGTTTTGTTGCCAATCTTACTTTGCTACCTGACTACTTCACGGTTTTTACTTTTTCATTACCGTATAATTTTAGTTTTTCCCTCACTCACCTTTTTTCGTTAAACTTTTTCACCCCGGAGGTTTTATCTGGACATGGTTCGTCAGGACTTCAAACAGCCGAAGCTAAGTTACATTAACATGATGCCTTCTAATTGCAGTCGTTGTACTTATAATATACAGGAGAACGATCGCCTTACAGCGAGGATAGCTGTGCTGCAAGCCCAGCTTCAGACGCAATCGTTAGGCAAGGGTAATTTAAGTGTAGGAAAGGATGAAACAGCATCTGTGCCACCAGTAAGTACAGATAGTAACGTTAGTATAAACCCCCTCGCTAGGTCCCCGCAGCCGGACAACTTTCTCATGGCTTCTGGAGGGAAACGCTGTAGGAATGCTCAACCGGTGTCGCTTATTCAGCCGACAGAAACTTTCAACCGGTTCTCCCCATTAAGCGAGTCGGAGTCGGAGGCCGAGACTTCTCTGGTCTCCGCTCCTCCCGTTATGGGGTCTGAGACGCCGAAGCCTCCCACCATTAGCTCTGACAAATTGAAAACCCTAGTCATTGGCGACTCCATTACCCGCAGTATTAGACTAAAAACGAATCATCCAGCGATCATACACTGTTTACCAGGGGGCAGGGCTACCGACGTTAAGGCTAATCTAAAGACGGTGCTGGCTAAAGCTAAAACTGGCGAGTGTAGAGAGTATAGAGATATTGTTATCCACGTCGGCACCAACGATGTTAGGATGAAACAGTCAGAGGTCACCAAGCGCAACATAGCTTCAGCGTGTAAATCAGCTAGAAAGATGTGTCGGCATCGATTAATTGTCTCTGGCCCCCTCCCAGTTAGGGGGAGCGATGAGCTCTACAGCAAAGTCTCACAACTCAATCGCTGGTTGAAAACTGTTTTCTGCCCCTCCCAAAAGATAGAATTTGTAGATAATTGGCCCTCTTTCTGGGACTCACCCACAAACAGGACCAAGCCTGGCCTGTTGAGGAGTGACGGACTCCATCCTAGCTGGAGGGGTGCTCTCATCTTATCTACGAACATAGACAGGGCTCTAACTCCTCTAGCCCCACAATAAAATAGGATGAAGGCCAGGCAGCAGGCTGTTAGCCAGCCTGCCAGCTTAGTGGAGTCTGCCACTATTACAGTCAGTGTAGTTAGCACAGCTATCCCCATTGAGACCGTGTCTGTGCCTCGACCTAGGTTGGGCAAAATTAAAGATGGCGGTGTTCGCTTTAGCAATCTCACTAGTATAAAGACCTCCTCCATCCCTGCCATTATTGAAAGAGATTGTGATACCTCACATCTCAAAATAGGACTACTTAATGTTAGATCCCTCACTTCAAAGGCAGTTATAGTCAATTAACTAATCACTGATCATAATCTTGATGTGATTGGCCTGACTGAAACATGGCTTAAGCCTGATGAATTTACTGTGTTAAATGAGGCCTCACCCCCTGGTTACACAAGTGACCATATCCCCCGCGCATCCCGCAAAGGCGGAGTTGTTGCTAACATTATGATAGCAAATTTAAATTTACCCCAAAAAAAACAACTACGACGTTTTCGTCTTTTGAGCTTCTAGTCATGAAATCTATGCAGCCTACTCAATCACTTTTTATAGCTACTGTCTACAGGCCTCCTGGGCCATATGCAGCGTTCCTCACTGAGTTCCCTGAATTCCTATCGGACCTTGTAGTCATCGCAGATAATACTCCAATTTTTGGTGACTTTAATATTCACATGGAAAAGTCCACAGACCCACTCCAAAAGGCTTTCGGAGCCATCATCGACTCAGTGGGTTTTGTCCAACATGTCTCTGGACCTACTCACTGCCACAGTCATACTCTGGACCTAGTTTTGTCCCATGGAATAAATGTTGTGGATCTTAATGTTTTTCCTCATAATCCTGGACTATCGGACCACCATTTTATTACGTTCGCAATCGCAACAAATAATCTGCTCAGACCCCAACCAAGAAGCATTAAAAGTTGTGCTATAAATTCTCAGACAACCCAAAGATTCCTTGATGCCCTTCCAGACTCCCTCTGCCTACCAAGGACGTCAGAGGACAAAAATCAGTTAACCACCTAACCGAGGAACTCAATTTAACCTTGCGCAATACCCTAGATGCAGTTGCACCCCTAAAAACTAAAAACATTTGTCATAAGAAACTAGCTCCCTGGTATACAGAAAATACACGAGCTCTGAAGCAAGCTTCCAGAAAATTGGAACGGAAAGGGCGCCACACCAAAGTGGAAGTCTTCCGACTAGCTTGGAAAGACAGTACCGTGCAGTATCAAAGAGCCCTCACTGCTGCTCGATCATCCTATTTTTCCAACTTAATTGAGGAAAATAAGAACAATCCGAAATTTATTTTTGATACTGTCGCAAAGTTAACTAAAAAGCAGCATTCCCCATGAGAGGATGGCTCTCACTCAGCAATAATGAATTCATGAACTTCTTTGAGGAAAAGATCATGATCATTAGAAAGCAAATTACGGACTCCTCTTTAAATCTGCGTATTCCTCCAAAGCTCCATTGTCCTGAGTCTGCACAACCCTGCCAGGACCTAGGATCAAGGGAGACACTGAAGTGTTTTAGTACTATATCTCTTGACACAATGATGAAAATAATCATGGCCTCTAAACCTTCAAGCTGCATACTGGACCCTATTCCAACTAAACTACTCAAAGAGTTGCTTTCTGTGCTTTCTGTGCTTTCTGTGCTATGTTGAACATAATAAACGGCTCTCTATCCACCGGATGTGTACCAAACTCACTAAAAATGGCAGTAATGAAGCCTCTCTTGAAAAAGCGAAATCTTGACCCAGAAATTCTAAAAAACTATCGGCCTATATCGAATCTTCCATTCCTCTCAAAATTTTTTGAAAAAGTTGTTGCGCAGCAACTCACTGCCTTCCTGAAGACAAACAATGTATACGAAACGCATCAGTCTGGTTTTAGACCCCATCATAGCACTGAGACTGCACTTGTGAAGGTGGTAAATGACCTTTTTAATGACGTCAGACCGAGGCTCTGCGTCTGTCCTCGTGCTCCTAGATCTTAGTGCTGCTTTTGATACCATCGATCACCACATTCTTTTGGACAGATTGGAAACCCAAATTGGTCTACATGGACAAGTTCTGGCCTGGTTTAGGTCTTATCTGTCGGAAAGATATCAGTTTGTCTCTGTGAATGGTTTGTCCTCTGACAAATCAACTGTACATTTCGGTGTTCCTCAAGGTTCCGTTTTAGGACCACTATTGTTTTCACTATATATTTTACCTCTTGGGGATGTCATTCGAAAACATAATGTTAAATTTCACTCCTATGCGGATGACACACAGCTGTACATTTCAATGAAACATGGTGAAGCCCCAAAATTGCCCTTGCTTGAAGCCTGTGTATCAGACATAAGGAAGTGGATGGCTGCAAACTTTCTACTCTTAAACTCGGACAAAACAGAGATGCTTGTTCTAGGTCCCAAAAAACAAAGAGATCTGTTTAATCTGACAATTAATCTGGATGGTTGTACAGTCGTCTCAAATAAAACTGTGAAGGACCTCGGCGTTACTCTGGACCCTGATCTCTCTTTTGAAGAACATATCAAGACTGTTTCAAGGACAGCTTTTTTCCATCTACGTAACATTGCAAAAATCAGAAACTTTCTGTCCAAAAATGACGCAGAAAAATTAATCCATGCTTTTGTTACTTCTAGGTTGGACTACTGCAATGCTCTACTTTCCAGCACTAAATAAACTTTAGTTAGTGCTAAATACGGCTGCTAGAATCCTGACTAGAACCCAAAAATTTGATCATATTACTCCAGTGCTAGCCTCCGTACACTGGCTTCCTGTTAAGGCAAGGGCTGATTTCAAGGTTTTACTGCTAACCTACAAAGCATTACATGGGCTTGCTCCTACCTATCTTTCTGATTTGGTCCTGCCGTACATACCTACACGTACGCTACGGTCACAAGACGTGGGCCTCCTAATTGTTCCTAGATTTTCTAAGCAAACAGCTGGAGGCAGGGCTTTCTCCTACAGAGCTCAATTTTTATGGAATAGTCTGCCTACCCATGTGAGAAACGCAGACTCAGTCTCAACCTTTAAGTCTTTACTGAAGACATATCTCTTCAGTAGGTCCTATGATTAAGTGTAGTCTGGCCCAGGGGTGTTAAGGTGAACGGAAAGGCTGGAGCAACGAACCACCCTTGTCCAATCAATTGAATTTACCACAGGTGGACTCCAATCAAGTTGTAGAAACATCTCAAGGATGATCAATGGAAACAGGATGCACCTGAGCTCAATTTCGATTCCCAAAGCAACAGGTGGAAAAAGTGAAGGGGTCTTAAAACTTTCCCAATGCACTGTACTACTCTGCCCCTCAGTGACAGCCAGCTCCGCCTCCGTGGGCACATAGGTCATGCGAACATTGCTTCCATTGTTTTGTCCCGGGATGGTATGCTGGTGGTTGGCGATATCCCTCCAGTGGTGTGGAGGCTGTGCGTTGGCAAAGTGGGTGGGGTTATATCCTACCTGTTTGGCCCTGTTCGGGGGTTTCATCGGATGGGGCCACAGTGTCTCCTGACCCCTCCTGTCTCAGCCTCCAGTATTTATGCTGCAGTAGTTTATGTGTCGGGGGGCTAGGGTCAGTCTGTCACATCTGGAGTATTTTTCTTGTCTTTTCCGGTGTCCTGTGTGAATTTAAATATGCTCTCTCTAATTCTCTCTTTCTCTCTTTCTTTCTTTCTCTCTCTCTCTCTCTCGGAGGACCTGAGCCCTAGGACCATGCCTCAGGACTACCTGGCTTGATGACTCCTTGCTGTCCCCAGTTCACCTGGCCGTGCTGCTGCTCCAGTTCCAACTGTTCTGCCTGCAGCTATGGAACCCTGACCTGTTCACCGGATGTGCTACCTGTCCCAGACCTGCTGTCCCAGAACTGCTGGAACCCTGACCTGTTCACCGGACGTGCTACCTTTCCCAGACCTGCTGTTTTCAACTCTCTAGAGACAGCAGGAGCGGTAGAGATACTCTCAAAGATCGGCTATGAAAAAGCCAACTGACACTTACTCTTGTGTTACTGACTTGTTGCACCCTCGACAACTACTATGATTATTATTATTTGACCATGCTGGTCATTTATGAACATTTGAACATCTAGGCCATGTGCTGTTATAAATCTCCACCCGGCACAGCCAGAAGAGGACTGGCCACCCCTCATAGCCTGGTGCACCAGTCCCTCCTGCAGCAAAGCACCCCCACAACATGATGATGCCACCCCCGTGCTTCACGGTTGGGATGGTGTTCTTCGGCTTGCAAGCCTCCCTTTTTTCTCCAAACATAACGATGGTCATTATGGCCAAACAGTTCTATTTTTGTTTTTCTTTTTTTTTTTACCAGAGACAGCAGGAGCGGTAGAGATACTCTCAAAGATCGGCTATGAAAAAGCCAACTGACACTTACTCTTGTGTTACTGACTTGTTGCACCCTCGACAACTACTATGATTATTATTATTTGACCATGCTGGTCATTTATGAACATTTGAACATCTAGGCCATGTGCTGTTATAAATCTCCACCCGGCACAGCCAGAAGAGGACTGGCCACCCCTCATAGCCTGGTTCCTCTCTAGGTTTCTTCCTAGGTTTTGGCCTTTAAAGGGAGTTTTTCCTAGCCACCGTGCTTCTACACCTGCATTGCTTGCTGTTTGGGGTTTTAGGCTGGGTTTCTGTACAGCACTTTGAGATATCAGCTGATGTAAGAAGGGCTATATAAATACATTTGATTTGATTTTTATGATCTGATATGCAAAACGACACCTGATTCAAAAAGCATAATTTTTTCATTAAAATTATTTTTTCAACATTTTTGCAACCGGGCCCCCCGAGTGGCTCAGCAGTCTGAGTCGAGGCGACACTGCAGACCCAGGTTCGATCCCGGGTTGTATTACAACCAGCTGTGATCGGCAGTCCAATAGGGGGAGCACAATTTTTCCAGCGATGGCAGTGGTGGAAAAAGTACCCAATTGTCATACTTGAGTAAAAGTAAAGATACAGTTGAAGTCAGAGGTTTACATACACTTATGTTGGAGTCATTAAAACTTGTTTTTCAACCACTCCACAAATTTCTTGTTAACAAACTATAGTTGTGGGAAGTCGGTTAGGACATCTACTTTGTGCATGACACAAGTAATTTTTTCCAACAATTGTTTACAGACAGATTATTCCACTTATAATTCACAGTATCACAATTCCAGTGGGTCAGAAGTTTACATACACTAAGTTGACTGTGCCTTTAAACAGCTTGGAAAATTCCAGAAAATGATGTCATGGCTTTAGAAGCTTCTGATAGACTAATTGACATTATTTGAGTCCATTGGAGGTGTACCTGTGGATGTATTTCAATGCCTACCTTTAAACTCAGTGCCTCTTTGCTTGACATCATGGGAAAATAAAAAGAAATCAGCCAAGACCTCAGAAAATAAATTGTTGACCTCCACAAGTCTGGGTCATCCTTTGGAGCAATTTCCAAACACCTGAAGGTACCATGTTCATCTGTACAAACAGTACGAAAGTATAAACACCATGGGACCACGCAGCCGTCATACCGCTCAGGAAGGAGACGCTTTCTGCCTCCTAGAGATGAACGTACTTTTGTGTGAAAAGTGCAAATCAATCCCAGAACAACAGCAAAGGACCTTGTGAAGATGCTGGAGGAAACGGGTACAAAAGTATCAATATACACATTAAAACGAATCCTATATCGACATAACCTGAAAGGCTGATCAGCAAGGAAGAAGCCATTGCTCCAAAACTGCCATAAAAAAGCCAGACTACGGTTTGCCACTGCACATGGGGACAAAGACCGTACTTTTTGGAGAAATGTCCTCTGGTCTGATGAAACAAAAATAGAACTGTTTGGCCATAATGACCATCGTTATGTTTGGAGGAAAAAGGGGAGGCTTGCAAGCCGAAGAACACCATCCCAACCTTGAAGCACGGCAGCATCATGTTGTGAGCTGCTTTGCTGCAGGAGGGACTGGTGCACTTCACAAAATAGATGGCATCATGAGGATGAAAAATGATGTGGATATATTGAAGTATATTGAAGCAGCATCTCAAGACATCAGTCAGGAAGTTAAAGCATTGTCGAAAATGGGTCTTCCAAATGGACAATGACCCCAAGCATGCTTCCAAAGTTGTGGCTAAATGGCTTAAGGACAACAAAAACAAGGTATTGGTGTGGCCATCACAAAGCCCTGACCTCAATCCTATAGAAAATGTCTGGGCAGAACTGAAAAAGTGTGTGCGAGCAAGGAGGCCTACAAACCTGATTCAGTTACACCAGCTCTGTCAGGAGGAATTGGCCAACAATCACCCAATTTATTGTGGTAAGTTTGTGGAAGGCTACTCGAGACGTTTGACCAAAGTTAAACAATTTATTGGCAATGCTACCAAATACTAATTGAGTGTATGTAAACTTCAGACCCACTGGGAATGTGATGAAATAAATAAAAGCTGAAATAAATCATTCTCTCTACTATTATTCTGACATTTCACATTCTTAATAAAGTGGTGATCCTAACTGACCTAAGACTAGGATTAAATGTCAGGAATTGTTAAAAACTGAGTTTAAATGTATTTGGCTAAGGTGTATGTAATCTTCCGACTTCAACTGTAGCTTAATAGAAAATGACTCAAGTAAAAGTGAAAGTCACCCAGTAAAATTCTACTTGAGTAAAAGTCTAAAAGTATTTGGTTTTAAATATACTTAAGTATCTAAAGTAAATGTAATTGCTAAAATATACTTAAGAGTCAAAAGTAAAAATAATATTAAAAAATCCTTATATTAATCAATCCAGACGGCACAATGTTCTTGTTTTTTTTAATTATGGATAGCCAGTGGCACACTCCAACACTCAGACATAATTTACAGTGGCAGTAGGTCATCCCTACTGCCAGATCAGAGGCAGTAGGGATGACCAGGGATGCTCTCTTGATTAATGTGTGAATTGAACCATTTTTTGTTCTGCTAAGCATCCAAAATGTAACAAGTACTTTTGGGTGTCAGGGAAAATATATGGAGTAAAAAGTACATTCTTTTATTTAAGAATGCACTGAAAAGTTGTCTAAAATATAAATAGTAAAGTAAAGTACAAATACCCCAAAAATTAGTACTTTAAATATTTTTATTAAGTACTTTACACCACTGGCCGGGGGGCTTTACTTGACTCATCGCGCTCTAGGGACTCCTTGTGGTGGGCCGGGCACCTGAAGGCTGACCTCGTCATCAGGTGAACTGTGTTTCCTCCACATATTGGTGCCACTGGCTTCTAGGTTAAGCGGCGGGTGTTAAGAAGCGCGCTTTGGCGGGTCATGTTTCGGAGGACGCATGACTCGACCTTTGCCTCCCGAGCCTGTTGGAGAGTTGCAGTGATGGGACAAGATCAAAATTGGGGGAAAAAGGGGGTAAATAAATAAAAATGTATAAATCTTGCCACCGATAGAATGTTATATATATGGCTGATACAATCTTCCTAGCTCTGCAGATTTTGCTGTGAGGAGGCAGAATCATTAGATCATTTATTTTGGTACTGTCCATATGTAGCTCGTTTTTGTTCACATGTCCAGGAACGGCTGAAGAATTGCAACATATACCTAGAACTAATGCTGAAGATAGCAATACTGGGTGATTTGAAAAGCCATAGTCAATCTATCAAAAATGTAATAATACTTTTAGCAAAATATTTATCTTTCATTTACAATCTGTAGAATCTATGAGAATAGAAAGGTTCAGTACTTTTGTCAAGCATCACAGCACAGTTTAAAAATATATGGCAAATAGAAATCCAATATGGATGGTGTTAAGAGATAGGTGGGAGTGGTTGAATGGAGCTAAAGGGTGGGACCAATAACAACAAGATAACAAATGTATCTGTATCTGTAAAATGTATGTCAGAACTTATCAGTGAAACAGTACAGTATATCAATGAAACAGCACAGTTAAAAATATATGGCAAATAGAAATCAAACTGGATGGACATCAGAAATAGATGGGAGAGGTTAAATAGATTGTGTCCATAAAATGTATATAGTATGTATCAGCTGGAAGTAAGAAGCCTAAGTGTTGTTGTTCATTAGTTTACTCCAATTAGGGGGAGGGGTGGTAGGGTTTGCGGGTTAAAATAACGATATTTTTGATGATAATAAAATATATATATTATTTAAGTGTGTAGAATGGCAGGACATTAGCTTTAAATCTGCAAAAATGTCTCTCCGCCCCATGGCACAATATATACAATTGCAGAGAACTTGCTTTAAAACTGCAACATTTTCTCTACGCCCCATAGCAAAATGAGTAGAATTGCAGGGAATAAACCTCAAGAGAGGGGCTACTAAAAGGTTTTGCAGTGAGGTGCCCCCCCCCACTAGTGGTCTGGGGGTGGGGCCAGCACCCCTGTGACAACCATTTTGGACCCCCTTGTGGGCTCCCTAAATGTGGAGTATGAAATCATTTTTACATAGCAAAAATGTGTTATCGTTCTTTTTTTACATCCGTTATTAGACAGTGGCAACGATAATGATTATGAACATGGTCTTTTGCCTGCTAATGCCTGCAATGCAGTGAAGAAAACGATATGACAACAATAACGTCTAAATGTAACTGGCCCCTCTAACAGTACAACTGGCCCCAGCTTGGCCCCCCCAGTTGAAATGGTCTAGAACCGCCACTGGCCCTCCCCCCCAAAAACAAATCTTGCTCCAGGCCCCCAAAAGGCTAGAACTGGCCCTGTGTGTGTCAGTGTGTGTGTGTGTGTGTGTGTTTTAAGCATTTCGTGCATGTATGTGCAGTGCACTTGTCTTTCTAGTTTGTGTGTCTGTGTTTCAAATGGCTTGATTTAACCAATCATAGAAAATACAAAACTCAAATATACATCTATTTAAACCACAAAGACAGGTGAAGTTTTCCAGTGCCTAGCAAAGAACGGCACTTTTTGGTAGATTAAAATTAAAGTATCTGTCAGCGGTAAAGGGTGTCACGCGCCAATGGTGGACTTTCGGGAACAGCACTCTTGTCTTTTGACATGTGTCTTTACACGTCACGTCAGTCGACTATTGACAACAATGACAGACATGTTTTTTTCAGGTGTGTCTTTCATGCATGACATCCGTCGTGCAACAAATGTAATCTTCAACAATTTTATAGATACATAATATTAGGCCTACTCCAATATAACAACGTAACGTTTTCATGCGCAAATGTGCTTTTTATGAACAAAAGTAAAATGGTAATTAAATACCCTATCAGGACATTGCAATTATATTATATTTCAATATAAAACAACAAGTTGTTAAAACTGTTTGGAGGTAACATTAAGCTAAATAATGTCCATCGTTTTCATAATGAAATATTATTCAATGCTTTTAAATTGATTCATAGAATTCCTGCTTCATATTCATTCTTGATTTTTAACCACAACTCAAGACATAAATGCGCAGAAATAACGTACTGCGTGTGAATTCAAACTCTTGCAAGTGATGCAACATGGAATATTATTGTGATATAATATGCCTCATCCATAAAAAGCCCCTCAAATTAAGTCAGAAAAGTAGGCTAAAAGACCTCACATGAATGCATTGTGCGAATTGTGATTTTTGTTACCGAGACACTTGTAGGCAGTCCAGTGGCAGGAGGGATTTGAAGGTAAAATATCAGGGGCGGAGCTTTCGGTGCTTGGTAGATCGATGCCTTCTGAACTTAAAGGCAAAGTAATAAACTTAACATAAATCGCCAGTTGCTACGTCAGAGAGCCGCTCGCCTACGTTATTTCTGGTAATTTTGGACAGAAAACGCTTCACGGGGTGCACAGGATTTGCTGAGAAGATGCTTATTTTCCCACGACTTGCCTCGTAACTGATATCTATGTGACTGATTTTGATAGATCAGACAAAAGTCACGTTATTGACCAAAATAGCACAGTTCTTTGGTTGTTTTTGGCAAGATGTGTAGCCTTTAGCCGATGCGTTGCAGCCTATGACGATGATGTGTTGTTACGGTATGGTAAGGTTCTATCCTCTTTATTAATCAACTCATGTTTTATGGAAAGTGCCGTCTGGATAAATAAATATATATTGCGCAATGTATATCCTCTTGTGATGTCTGAATCGAAAAAGATTTCAACAAGCTCTTTTGACCTATAAATATATCATGCTTTGTGCTAGTTGATAGATAATGCTTTGATAAGGTTATGCCCTGTACCATCCCAGCTGTGACTAATGCTGTGTTTGTAATTATGTTGGAGGAAGGAATTTACCGGTTGTGAAGTTGTAAATACCATTTGGATGCATTCACATGCTTTGAACTCTGTTGAGAAACGCTGATAAGCTGTATAAACTATAAATATAGCTATCATGTTTGTAAACAAATGATTGTGTTCAAAAACCAAATTAATAGATTACTTTTTATAAATAAAATGTTGTTGCAATTAACTGCTGAAAATGCTGTTATGGAGATAATTTCCTTAGTAGGGGATGTCAGATGTCAGCATGTGGGAGCTCAAATCAAATCAAATGTTATTGGTCACATACACATGGTTAGCAGATGTTAATGAAAGTGTAGCGAAATTCTTGTGCTTCTAGTTCTGACTGTGCAGTAATATCTAACAAGTAATCTAACAAATTGACAACAACTACCTTATACACACAAATGTAAAGGGATGAATAAGAATATGTACATATAAATATATGGATGAGCGATGGCCGTGCGGCATCGGCAAGGTGCAGTAGATGGTATAGAATACAGTATATACCTATCAGATGAGTAATGTAGGATATGTAAACATTATTAAAGTGGCGTTATTTAAAGTGACTAGTGATACCTTTATTAAGTCCATTTATTAAAGTGGCCAGAGATTTGAGTCTGAGTGTTGGCAGCAGCCTTTCTATGTTAGTGATGGCTGTTTAACAGTCTGATGGCCTTGAGATAGAAGCTGTTTTTCAGTCTCACGGTCCCAGCTTTGATGCACCGGTACTGACCTCACCTTCTGGATGATCGCAGGGGAACAGGCAGTGGCTCGGGTGGTTGTTGTCCTTGATGATCTTTTTGGCCTTCCTGTGACAATGGGTGCTGTAGGTGTCCTGGAGGGCAGGTAGTTTGCACCCGGTGATGCGTTGTGCAGACCACAATACCCTCTGGAGAGCCTTACGGTTGAGGGTGGTGCAGTTGCCATACCAGGCGGTGATACAGCCCGAAAGGATGCTCTCGATTGTGCATCTGTAAAAGTTTGTGAGTGTTTTAGGTGACAAGCCAAATTTCTTCAGCCTCCTGAAGTTGAAGAGGCGCTGTTATGCCTTCTTCGCCACGCTGTCTGTGTGGGTGGACCATTTCAGTTTGTCTGTGATATGTACGCCGAGGAACTTAAAACTTTCCACCTTCTCCACTACTGTCCCGTCGATGTGGATGGAAGGGTGCTCCCTCTGCTGTTTCCTGAAGTCCACGATCATCTCCTTTGTTTTGTTGATGTTGAGTGGGAGGTTATTTTCCTGACACCACACTCTGAGGGCCCTCACCTCTTCCCTGTAGGCCATCTCGTCATTGTTGATAAGAAAGCCTACCACTGTAGTGTCGTCTGCAAACTTGATGATTGAGTTGGATGCGTGCATGGCCACGCAGTCATGGGTGAACAGGGAGTACAGGAGAGGGCTGAAAATGCACCCTTGTGGGGCCCCAGTGTTGAGGATCAGTGGGGTGGAGATGTTGTTTCCTTCCTTCACCACCTGGGGGCGGCCCGTCAAAGTCCAGGACCCAGTTTCACAGGGCGGAGTCGAGACCCGGGGTCTCGAGCTTAATGACAAGTTTGGAGGGTACTATTATGGTGTTAAATGCTGAGCTGTAGTCAATGAACATCATTCTAACATAGATATTCCTCTTGTCCAGATGGGATAGGGCAGTGGCAGTGTGATGGCGATTGCATCGTCAGTGGACCTATTGGGGTGGTAAGCAATTGGAGTGGGTCTAGGGTATCAGGTAGGGTGGAGGTGATGTGATATTTGACTAGTCTCTCAAAGCACTTCATTATGACTGAAGTGAGTGCAATGGGGCGATAGTCATTTAGTTCAGTTACCGAAGCTTTCTTGGGAACAGGAACAATGGTGGCCATCTTGAAGCATGTGCGGACAGCAGACTGGGACAGGGATTGATTGAATATGTCCGTAAACACATCAGCCAGCTAGGGATGCCGTCTGGGCCGGCAAATGTTTTACTCACGTTGACCACAGAGAAGGAGAGCGGGCCGTGTCAGTGGTAGTGGGCCGTGTCAGTGGCACTGTATTGTCCTCAAAGTGAGCAAAGAAGTTGTTTAATTTGTCTGGGAGCAAGATATCGATGTCCGCGACGGGGCTGATTTTCTTTTTGTAATCTGTGATTGACTGTAGACCCTGCCACATACGTCTTGATTTTGAACCATTGAATTGCGACTATACTTTGTCTCTATACTGATGCTTTGCTTGTTTAATTGCCTTGCGAAGGGAATAGCTGCACTGTTTGTATTCGATCATGTTTCCAGTCGCCTTGCCATGATTAAAAGCGGTTGTTCGCGCTGGTTAGGAAAGGTTTTAATAGTCACAGTGGGTACGACATCGCTGATGCACTTGCTAATAAACTCGCTCACCGAGTCAGCGTATACATCAATGTTATTGTCTGAGGCTATCCGGAACATATCCCAGTCCACGTGATCGAAGCAATCTTGAAGCGTGGAATCTTATTGGTCGGACCAGCTTTGGATTGACCTGAGCACGGGCGTTTCCTGTTTTAATTCCTGTCTATAGGCTGGGAGCAACAAAATGGAGTCATGGTTAGATTTGCCGAAGGCAGGGTGGGGGAGGGCTTTGTATGCATCGCGGAAGTTAGAGTGACAATGATCAAGAATGCTACCAGCTCGTGTCGCGCATTCAATATGCTGATAGAATTTAGGAAGTATTGTTCTTAGGTTAGCTTTGTTAAAAATCCCCATCTTCAATAAATGCAGCCCCAGAATGTATGGTTTCCAGTTTACATAGAGTCCAGTGAAGTTCTTTCAGGGCCGACGAGAGATCTGCTTTGCGGGGGGAGGGGTATACACGGCTGTGACTATAATCGAATAGAATTTTCTTGGAAGATAATGCAGTCGGCATTTGATTGTAAGGAATTCTAGGTCAGGTGAACAAAAGGACTTGAGTTCCTGCTCAGGATGATAGATGAATTAGTTTCCCACTAGCAATTACCAGTTGGAGGGCCGTTCAAGTGGATTTTTCCCAGTCTTTTGTGGTAAATATACACTTGGTTACGAACACAGCGATATTCCCTATATATTACCTGTTGTGCTTTTTATATTCTACTGCCTATGATTAAATAAATACAGACAACATGATCAAAAAACAATGATAACTTTATTGTCCTTTGTTATTAATTATAGGGAATATTGTTTGTATTGGGCACTAGATACTTTGTATTAGGCTTAATAGGTTGAAATGGGTTTATGCCTCCATTTATTTTAGCCCATGCTAACTTCATATAACATTAGCAACCAATTAAAGGAATGAAACCAACATGAATATTTGTGTGGAACAGTGGTGCACACATAGAGATCCTATTAAATTACTAGAGGGACTATGTCATAAACCCTTAAAGTTCCAGAATGGGGTAAAAATGGCAGCCATATTGGTCAGGGAGAAATCCAAACCTGTCTAACAGGTCGTTATCAATAAAACGTCACAATAAGGTGCAGAATGTTCGATTTGCCTGCTAGGGGCCAAGGAGACCCCCATCACTGCTAAAACCATTGACAACTGCATGCCGTTTTCAAGGGATTGTTAAATAAATGTTATAACTATTTGGTTGTAATATCATCACATCTTGAAGAGCATAGTCAGAACTACAGATTTCAGATTATTCCATTCAAAACAATTGCGCACATTTAGCTCTATAAATCAGTTATACAGCAAGTATTATTTTCATGATCAAATGATTATGTAATTTCAGATAGGGTAGCCTCATGGTATCTCAATATTGGCCACCATTAATTGGATATTTGAGTGATATAAAATAAAAGTTAGCTATACCTGACAAGTATTAGTGCTTTAGGTTAAATTATACACTCTGCCTGTCAAGCAGTAGAAGAGCGCATTTGCCGATGTACTGTTAGCTGATAATGTTTACTTTGCAAGGCAAGCGACCGGTAAAAGCTTTGTAGCTACAGTTGGCTAAACATAGTGGTAAGTAGACTTAATGTACTTTTTTCTCAAACCAACATAGGCCTACCTAGTGAAGTTAGCTAACATTATCCTCTTTTCAACCTTGTTTTGAAGTGTTTAGTCACGATTTGCTGCTGACATGAAATACTACATTGATTGATGGACCACGTCAAATTGGCTAGCTAATAACAGATCACCTCAATATGGCTAGTTAACCAGAGAACTTTCAGGGGATAACTAGATCAGGGGTAGGCAACCCTGTACCTGGAGTGCTGCAGGTTGTGGAAGATTTTGTTCCAACTAGGCGCTACACCTGACCAACTGAGCCAATTGATCAATTCAGTGATTGCCTACATTCAAAACACCTGGTTACTTCGAAAACATGAAGAGCCTGCGGCACTGCAGGACCAGGGTTGCCTACCCCTGAACTGGATGGCTATATCCAAATATTGTTTGATTTCCTTGCCATCTGTATTGGTGATGACAGTAGTCTTTATGGCAACTTTACCAGGATGAGGACTTGCCGATGTCAAGCTCGTTCCAAATGCCTCATCAAGGATGAAGCAGGCTAAATACATGTTGTTTGCTAAATGGATAGGAGAAACACTCTAAATATCTGAAATTACATGATCAATTAATGTTTACTGATAATGAAAAGCATGCAGTTTCTTGCTGTACAACTCTGATGATAGAACACAACGTGGAATAATTGGAAATGTGTAGTTCTGACTATGCTCTTCAAAAGGTGATGATAATAAAACCAAATAGTTAACATTTATTTAACAATTCCTTGAAAAAGGCACGTAGTTGGTCAATGGTTTTAGCAGGGGGCTCCTTGGCCCCCAGCAGCCAAATCGAACGCTATGCACCGTATTGTGACATTTTATTGACAATGACCTATTGGAATGAATGGCAGTAGAGGCATAATCCTGATTTTATTTATGCAGGAAAATGAAAGTATGGCTTGTGATATATCAGAAATTGAGTAATAGAATATTGCCAACCTAAAATACCTAAAATATACAGCTTCTAAAATATACAGTACCAGTCAAAAGTTTGGACACACCTACTCATTCAAGGATTTTTCTTTATTTGTACTGTTTTCTACATTGTATAATAAAATGATGAAATTACACATATGGAATCATGTAGTAACCAAAAAAGTGCAAAACAAATCAAAATATATTTTAGATTTTAGATTCTTCAAAGTAGCCACCAGCTTCACCGGGAATCCTTTTCCAACAGTCTTGAAGGAGTTCCCACATATGCTGAGCACTTATTGGCTGCTTTTCCTTCACTCTGCGATCCAACTCATCCAAACCATCTCAATTGGGTTGAGGTTGGGTGATTGTGAAGGCTAGGTAATCTGATGTAGCACTCCATCACTCACATTCTTGGTCAAATAGCCCTTACACAGCCTGGAAGTGTGTTGGGTCATTGTCCTGTTGAAAACAAATTATAGTCCCACTAAGCGCAAACCAGATGCGATGGCTTATCACTGCAGAATGCTGTGGTAGCCATGCTGGTTAAGTGTTCCCTGAATTCTAAATAAATCACTGGCAGTGAAACTAGCAAACCACCCCCACACCATCACAGCTCCTCCTCAATGCTTCACAGTGGGAGCCACACATGCAGAGATAATCCGTTCACCTATTCTGCGTCTCACAAAGACACGGTGGTTGGAACCAAAAATCTCATGTTTGGATGCGTCAGACCAAAGGACAGATTTCCACCGGTCTAATGTCCATTGCTTGTGTTTCTTGGCCCAAGCAAGTCTCTCCTTCTTATTGGTGTCCTTTAGTAGTGGTTTCTTTGCAGCAATTTGACCATGAAGGCCTGATTCATGCAGTCTCCTCTGAACAGTTGATGTTGAGATGTGTCTGTTACTTCTGAGGTGCAGTTCTGAGGTGCAGTTACTTGCCGATTTCTGAGGCTGGTAACTCTAATGAACTTATCCTCTGCAGTAGAGGTAACTCTGGGTCTTAATTTCCTGTGGCGGTCCTCATGGGAGCCAGTTTCATCATGGCGCTTGATGGTTTTTTGCGACTGCACTTGAAGAAACTTTCAAAGTTCTTGACATTTTCCAGATTGACTGATCTTCTTGTCTTGAAGTAATGATGGACTGTCTTTTCTCTGATTATTTGAGCTTGTTCTTTCCATAATATTTACTTGGTATTATACTAAATAGGTTTATCTTCTGTATACCACCCCTACCTTGGCACAACACAACTGATTGTCTTAAACACATTAAGAAGGAAAGAGAATCCACAAATTAACTTTTAACAAGGCACACCTGTTAATTGAAATGCATTCCAGGTGACTACTTAATGAAGCTGGTTGAGAGAATACCAAGAGTGTGCAAAGCTGTTATCAAGGCAAAGGGTGGCAACTTTGAAGTGTCTCAAATATAAAATATAATTTGCCTACTGCAGATGTGGCCAGGGCAATAAATTGCAATGTCCGTACTGTGAGACGCCTAAGACAGCGCTACAGGGAGACAGGACGGACAGCTGATCGTCCTCACAGTGGCAGACCAGTGCTCAGACTGTCCACAATAGTCTGAGAGAGGCTGGCCTGAGGGTTTGTAGGCCTGTTGTAAGGCAGGTCCTAACCAGACATCACCGGCAACAACATCGCCTATGGGCACAAACCCATCATCGCTGGACCAGACAGGACTGGCAAAAAGTGCTCTTCACTGACGAATCGCGGTTTTGTCTCACCAGGGGTGATGGTCGGATTTTAATTTATCGTCAAAGGAATAAGCGTTACACCGAGGCCTGTACTTTGGAGCGGGATCAATTTGGAGGTGGATGGTCCTTCATGGTCTGGGTCGGTGTGTCACAACATCATCAGACTGCGCTTGTTGTCATTGCAGGCAATCTCAACGCTGTGCGTTACAGGGAAGACATCCTCGTCCCTCATGTGGTACCCTTCCTGCAGGCTCATCCTGACATGACCCTCCAGCATGACAATGCCACCAGCTACACTGCTCGTTCTGTGCGTGATTTCGAGACAGGAATGTCAGTGTTCTGCCATGGCCAGCGAAGAGCCCGGATCTTGGCACATCTGGGACCTGTTTGATCTGAGGGTGAGGGCCATTCCCCCCAGAAATGTACGGGAACTTGCAGGTGCCTTGGAGGAAGAGTGGGGTAACATCTCACAGAAAGAACTGGCAAATCTGGTGCAGTCCATGAGGAGGAGATGCACTGCAGTACTTAATGCAGCTGGTGGCCACACCAGATACTGACTGTTACTTTTGATGTTGACCACCTCTTTGTTCAGGGACACATTATTCAATTTCTGTTACTCACATGTCTGTGGAACTTGTTCAGTTTGTCTCAGTTGTTGAATCTTGTTATGTTCATACAAATATTTATTATTTTGCCCTAACCCTACCACCCCTCCCTTAACCTCTTTGGTATAGGGGGCAGTATTGAGAATTTTGGAAAAAATATGTTCCCATTTTTAACTGCCTCCTACACCAACTCAGAAGCTAGAATATGCATATTATTGTTCAGGTTTGGATAGAAAACACTCTGAATTTTCTAAAACTGTTTGAATGGTGTCTGTGAGTATAACAGAACTCCTATGGCAGGCAAAAACCTGACAAGGCTTCAAGCAGGAAGTACCCTGTCTGACAAGGAGTCGTGCGTCTTACCTCTTTTTATTGAAAAGTAAGGATCTTAGCTGTAACGTGACAATTCCCAGGGCTCCAATAGGCTCTCAGAGCCCGCGAAATAACTGAAGGTTTACGAGGGAACCTCAGGTTGAAATATATTATCGCCTTTTGTAAGTGGATGCTCGGAGGACCTTTCAATGATGCGCGTGCATGAGTCGCTTCTGAGGAGAAATTTTATTCGGCTGTTTAGGCTCAATGCATACTCCCGGTCGGAATATTAACACTTCTCTATGACATAAATGGCATAAAAATTGGTTTTAAACAGCGGTTGACATGCTTCGAAGTACGGTAATGGAATATTTAGACATTTTTGACACGCCAATGCGCCATGCGCGACACCGCGAAGAAGCATTCTAGAACTCACGAACAAAACGTCGCTGTTGGAACATAACGATGGATTATTTGGGACCAAACCAACATTTGTTATTGAAGTAGAAGTCCTGGCAGTGTATTCTGATGAAGAACAAGCAAGGTAAGAACATTTTTCTTATAGGAAATGTGATTTTGGTGGAGGCTGAACTGGGTGGGTATCTAAATAGCTAGCCCTGTAATGCCGGGCTATGTACTTAGATTATTGCAAAATGTGCTTCATCCGAAAAGCTATTTTAAAATCGGACATATCGAGTGCATAGAGGGGTAATGTATCTATAATTCTTAAAATAATTGTTATGCTTTTTGTGAACGTTTATCGTGAGTAATTTAGTAAAATCACCGGAAGTGTTCGGTGGGAATGCTAGTTCTGAACGTCACATGCTAATGTAAAAAGCTGGTTTTTGATATAAATATGAACTTGATTGAACAGACATGCATGTATTGTATAACACAATGTCCTAGGTGTGTCATCTGATGAAGATCATCAAAGGTTAGTGCTGCATTTAGATATGGTTTGGGTTTATGTGACATGATATGCTAGCTTGAAAAATGGCTGTGTGATTATTTCTGGCTGGGTACTCTGCTGACATAATCTAATGTTTTGCTTTTGTTGTAAAGCCTTTTTGAAATCGGACAGTGGGGTTAGATTAACGAGATTCTTGTCTTTAAATAGCTGTGAAATAGTCATATGTTTGAGAAATTGAAGTTATAGCATTTCTAACGATTCAAAAATCGCGCCACTGGATTGAAGTGGCTGTTACGTAGGTGGGACGAAATCGTCCCACATAGCCCAGAGAGGTTAATTGGAGTAAACTAATGGACAACAACACTTAGGCTTCTACTTCCAGCTTATTCAAACTATATACATTTTATGGACACAATATATTTTACAATAGTTATCTTCTGTTTGTTTTCAATCCCGTCATTCAGCTACCCTCAATCCCTCCCATCTATGTCTGAAGAACATCGTGTTACATTTCTATTTGCCATATATTTTTAACTTTGCTGTTTCACAAAAGGTCTGAACATATACATTTTATGGCCACAGTATATTTGACTTGAGCTATCTTGTTGTTTTTAGTCCCACCCTTCAGCTCCACTCAACCCCACACCATCCATTTTTTTATTTCTATTTCCCATATATTTATTTTTTATATTATTGATCGATTGACTTGACCCAAATTTAATGAACGGTATAGAATTGCCTTTCCCTTCCCCTTTAAGAGCTTGAGACTGTCACGGAGGAGGTGTCAAGCATAGAGACAAAATTTCAGCCAATTAAAAAACCCTGACCCCCTTGCGAGCGCCAGTCGGAGAAAGGGAGGGCACAAGTCCAGAGCAATGTGCGCAGTTTCCAAGGAAACTGCATGTCTTGACCTCTTCATATCCCTCCACATCCCATCCACCCTCAGCCAATGGATTCGTTTCCATGGAGATGTCTCTAGCTGGGTATGGAAACATTTAGCTGCCGAAACTCAATTGGAAAGGTACATGGGCAAATTATAAATCAATATCAAATAAAATAAAATTGTATTTGTCACATGCTCTGAAAACAACAGTGCTTACTTACTAGCCCTTAACCAACAATGCAGTTTTAAGAAAAAGACGTGATAAGTAAAAGAAATGGATAAGTAAGAAATAAAAGTAACAAATAATTTAAGAGCAGCAGTAAAATAACAATAGCGAGGCTATATACAGGGGGTACCGGTTCAGGGGCACCGGTTAGTTGAGGTAATGGAGGTAATATGTACAGCTAGGTAGAGTTAAAGTGACTATGCATAGATAATAATCAGAGAATAGCAGCAGTGTAAAAGAGGGGGGTGGGGGAAATACAAATAGTCTGGGTAGCCATTTGATTAGCTGTTCATGAGTCTTATGGCTTGCGGTAGAAGCTGTTGAGAAGCCTTTTGGACCTAGACTTTGCATTCCGGTACCGCTTGCCGTGCTGTAGCAGAGAGAACAGTCATGACTAGAGTGGCTGGACTTAGGGTTAGTTAGTTAGGGTTAGGGACAGTTTTTATGGCCTTTCTCTGATCACCTGGTATAGAGGTCTTGGATGGCAGGAAGCTTGGCCCCAGTGATGTACTGGGTCGTTACGCACAACCCTCTGTAGTGCCTTGCGGTCAGAGGCCGAGCAGTTGCCATACCAGGCAGTGATGCAACCAGTCAGGATGCTGTCGATGGTGCAGCTGTAGAACTTTTTGAGGGCCCATGCCAAATCTTTTCAGTCTCCTGAGGGGGAATAGGTTTTGTTGTGCCCTCCTCACGACTGTATTGGCGTGCTTGGACCGTGATAGTTTGTTGGTGATGTGGACACCAACGAACTTGAAGCTCTCAACCTGCTCCACTACAGGCCCTTTCAAAGCACTTTATGGCTGCAGGTGTGAGTGCTACTGGTCGGTAGTCATTTAGGCAGGTTACCTTAGTCCCTTTGCCCAAGAACACTATGTTGGTTTGCTTGAAACATGTTGGTATTACAGATTCAGACAGGGAGAGGTTGAAAATATCAGTCAAGTCACTTGTCAGTTGGTCAGCGCATGCATGGAGTACACGTCCTGGTAATCTGTCTGGCCCTGCGGCCTTGTAAATGTTGACCTGTTTAAAGGTCTTACTTACATCGGCTACGGAGAGTGGGATCACACAGTCGTCCGGAACAGCTGATGCTCTCATGCATGTTTCAGTGTTACTTGCCTCGAAGTGAGCATAGAAGCAATTTAGGTCATCTGTTAAGCTCGTGTCACTGGGCAGCACGCGGCTCTGCTTCCCTTTGTAGTCTGTAATAGTTTTCAAGCCCTGTCACATCCGATGAGTGTCGGAGCTGGTGTAGTACGATTCGATCTTATTCCTGTATTGACGCTTTGCCTGTTTGATGGTTCGTCAGAGGGCATAGCGGGATTTCTTATAAGCATCCGGGTTAGAGTCCCCCTCCTTGAAAGCGACAGCTCTACCCTTTAGCTCAGTGCGGATGTTGCCTGTAATCCATGGCTTCTGTTTGGGGTATGTACGTATGGTCACTGTGTGGACGACGTCATCGATGCACTTATTGATGAAGCCAGTGACTGATGTGGTGTACTCATCAATGCCCTCGGAAGAATCCCAGAACATATTCCAGTCTATGCTAGCAAAACTGTCCTGTAGCTTAGCATTATCTGACCACTTATTGACCAAGTCACTGGTGCTTCCTGGTTTAGTTTTTTCTTGTAAGCAGGAATATGGTCAGATTTGCCAAATGGAGGGCGAGGGAGAGCTTGTATGCATCTCTGTGTGTGGAGTAAAGGTGGTCTAGAGATTTTTTCCCTCTGGTTGCACATTTAACATGCTGGTAGAAATTAGGTAAAACGGATTTAAGTTTCCCAACATTAAAATCCCTAGAAACTAGGAGCGCCACCTCTGGATGAGTGTTTTCCTGTTTGCTTATGGCCGTATATAGTTCATTGAGTGCGGTCTTAGTGCCAGCATCAGTTTGTGGTGGTAAATAGATATCTATGAAGAATATAGATGAAAACTCTCTGGGTAAATAGTGTGGTCTACAGCTTATCATGAGATACTCTACCTCAGGTGAGCAAAACCTCAAGACTTCCTTAGATATTGTGCACCAGCTGTTGTTTGCAAATATGCAGTTGAAGTCTGAAGTTTACATACACCTTAGCCAAATACATTTAAACTCTGTTTTTCACAATTCCTGACATTTAATCCATGTACAAATTCCCTGTCTTAGGTCAGTTAGGATCACCACTTTATTTTAAGAATGTGAAATGTCAGAATAATAGCAGAGAGAGTAATTTATTTCAGCTTTTATTTCTTTCATCACATTCCCAGTAGGTCAGAAGTTTACATACACTCAATTAGTATTTGGAGTGCATTGCCTTTAAATTGTTTAACTTGGGTCAAACGTTTCGGGTAGCCTTCCACAACCTTCTCACAATAAGTTGGGTGAATCTTGGCCCATTCCTCCTGACAAAGCTGGTGTAACTGAGTCAGGTTTATAGACCTCCTTGCTCGCACACACTTTTTCAGTTCTGCCAACAAATTTTCTATAAGAATGAGGTCAGTGCTTTGTGATGGCCACTCCAATACCTTGACTTTGTTGCCCTTAAGCCATTTTGCCACAACTTTGGAAGCATGCTTGGGGTCAATGTCCATTTGGAAGATCCATTTGTGACCAAGCTTTAACTTCCTGACTGATGTCATGAGATGTTGCTTCAATATATCCACATAATTTTCCTACCTCATGATGCCATCTATTTTATGAAGTGCACCAGTCCCTCCTGCAGCAAAGCACCCCCATAACATGATGCTGCCGCCCCCGTGCTTCACGGTTGGGATGGTGTTTTTTTGCTTGCATGCCTCCCCCTTTTTCCTCCAAACATAATGATGGTCATTATGGCCAAACAGTTCTATTTTTGTTTCATCAGACCAGAGGACATTTCTCCAAAAAGTACAGTCTTTATCCCCATGTGCAGTTGCAAACTGTAGTCTGGCTTTTTTTATGGCAGTTTTGGAGCAGTGCCTTCTTCCTTGCTGAGCAGCCTTTTAGGTTATGTCGATTTAGGACTCGTTTTACTGTGGATATAGATACTTTTGTACCTGTTTCCTCCAGCAACTTCACAAGGTCCTTTGGTGTTGTTCTGGGATTGATTTGCACTTTTCGCATCAAAGTACGTTCATCTCTAGGAGACAGAACGCGTCTCCTTCCTGAGTGGTATGACAGCTGCGTGGTCCCATGGTGTTTATACTTTCGTACTATTGTTTGTACAGTTGAACATGGTACCTTCAGGCGTTTGGAAATTGCTCTCAAGGATGAACCAGACTTGTGGAGGTGTACAATTTTTTGGCTGATTTCTTTTGATTTTCCCATGATGCCTTGAAATACATCCACAGGTACATCTCCAATTGACTCAAATTATGTCAATTAGCCAATCAGAAGCTTCTGAAGCCATGACATTATTTTCTGGAATTTTCCAAGCTGTTTAAAGGCACAGTCAACTTAGTGTATGTAAACTTCTGACCCACTGGAATTGTGATACAGTGAAATAATCTGTCTGTAAACAATTGTTGGAAAAATTACTTGTGTCATGCACAAAGTAGATGTCCTAACCGACTTGCCAAAACTATAGTTTGTTAACAAGAAATTTGTGGAGTGGTTGAAAAACGAGTTTTAATGACTCCAACCTAAGTGTTTGTAAACCTCCGACTTCAACTGTACATAGATGCCACCCCTTGTTTTACCAGAGGCTACTGTTCTATCCTGCCAATACAGTGTATGTTATTCATGTCGTCGTTCATCCAAGACTCGGTGAAACATAAGATATTACCGTCCCGTTGGTAGGATATACATGCTTGTTGTTAGTCTGTTTTATTTTCGAATGATTGTATGTTGGCTAATAGTACCGATGGTAAATGCAAATTACTCACTCACCACCTGTGATGGCAGACACATTATGTGCAAAATAAGTTACAAATAACCCCAAAAAACACACAGAATAGCACAATTGGTTAGGAGACTGTAAAACATGTTTGCAATTCCTTTTCCTAAATGAGTATGCATTTTTTTGTGACAATTCTAATTGAAATGCAAAAAAAATATTGCATTATCATTTTCATGATTGAGTATGCATAATATCTAACAATTTGAAAAAGAAATATCAAATTGTGTTTTGATATTTCATTTCCATGGTGCTATCCAGTACAACACTGACGCATCACTAAATGCTTAAATGACAAATCATTTATTATGTTTGCCATTTCATTTGCTTGTTGTGATAGCATGAATTGTGACAAATATAAAATAATTCTCAATTTGCAATTCACCATTTTTTTTACATACTCTGTGTGGTTTAAGACTGTCAAAATTGTAATGGTCAATCAAATTCCATAAATCAATTGCAATGCTTCATTTTGCTATTTAGTTTCCTATATTTCGTTATCGTTTTTGACTTGGGTGTCAATCAAACACTGTGGGCGGGGTTCCGGTAATCTGAGGCAGAAGACTTTGCCTGTGCTTGCTGTCAACAGTCGCTTTCGGTTGTAGCTGTATTGATATGGCATGTGTTTAGGCTATCCCGGCAACAGCCAGTGAGAAACCCCACAGAAGAAGAACATCCAGTGTGTGCGAGGAGTTTGTGAGTGGGGACTATAAAGCCTAGCTAATATGGCTAATTGTCTATTTTATGTAGCTAGCTACCAGTAGGTAACATAGCTTGCTAGTAGCTTTAGAAAGCTTTTGGCAGCTTTCTGCCGTCTCCCTAGAGTTCTCAACCATTAGATTCGCCAACGACTGCCTCATGTTAACTACAATCCCAACGCTGTGTTTTAATGTTTAGAAACTTCAGTAATCATATCTTGTGATACAGCTTTCAAAACATATGGCCCTTATCTTTCACCAGCGAGAACGAATCCTTCAAATAAAAAAGACACACTTACTGTAGCAGTTTTGCCCAAATCAATACAGGTACGCTTACTCACAGGTGTTTGAAGCATTCTAGATAGCTAATTAGCACAGGTGGTCACCTCTTGAGCTGTAACATGGAGATAGGGCCATGTGGGAACCCTAACCCTATCAAGATGTGTATCAATTTAACCTTTTTATTTTATTTTAGGCCTGATATGAAAGATTAGGTCCTCACGCTTCCAAAACTATACCACAATCGATGCATGTAATGTTCAGACCATGTTTCGTTGATCTTAACAAAACTCCCCCCTACAGAAGCACCTATGTCCAATGTGTAATGTAATGGAACTGAGAGTCATGATCAAAGGCTAGCTTGCTAGTACCTAATTGGCTATGAAGAGGCGTTACTGGCTAGCCCACTGGCTAGCATAGCTAGCTAGTTACCTTCACAACAAGACATTGAGGAAGTAGGTATCCCATATTAGGTACTATTACTTGGATAGATCAGAGGCAGAGGTTGCAAGCATAGAGGTAGATACCAGCAGCATACCACCCTGCATCTCACTGCAGGCTTGCTTCTGAAGCTAAGCAGGGTTGGTCCTGATTGGTCCTGGTCGGTCCCTGGACATTGCCCTGTGTAGGGTGCCGTCTTTCGGATGGGACGTTAAACGGGTGTCCTGACTCTGTGGTCACTAAATATCCCATGGAACTTATCGTAACAGTAGGGGTGTTAACCCCGGTGTCCTGGCTAAAATCTCAATCTGGCCCTCATACCATCAAGGTCACCTAATCATCCTCAGTTTACAATTGGCTCATTCATCCCCTCTCCTCTCCCCTGTAACTATTCCCCAGGTTGTTGCTGTAAATGAGAATGTGTTCTCAGTCAGCTTACCTGGTAAAAAAACGTTTTAAAACCGTTTGCAAGTCATTACAAGTCATTATTTGGCAGTGATTGTGCAACCCAAAGACACATTGTGTCACTCTGTTAACAGACCATGTGTGGAGCCCCCTTTCTCCTCATAGGCAGTACTCAATGAGTTGGACTTTTGTCCTGATTGTCCTCCCTTTTACCAAAGTGTGCACTTTCAAACTTCCATGATGAGGAGTTTGCAAGTGCACACCATAAGACAAGGGTGGAGAATTGGGATGTAACCCTCATGCACTCTCTCAACCACCTATACGCCTATTCCTGTAGCTGAGGGTTACAGCGATATTACAATGAGGGGATTCGATTAAGCTGGCCTGGGTGGGCAGAGATTGCACCAGGTGAAAGTGATTATTTTGAAAATCGGCTGCCTCCCAGGTGTGAGCCGGGTGCCCTGGCGAAGTCGGCTCAAAACAAAGTGACGTTTGTCAAGAATGTGGAGTAATGATTTAGGATTCAGAGTGTTGTTTGCTCTTGGTAAAAAAAACTCATATTTACCTTATTTGCCTTCCCAAGTAAAACTAGTAAAATTCTATCATATACTTTATGGAAAGTACATTTTGCATGTTTCTGAACAATGAACCATGATGTCTTGTTGACGATATGACTTAGCGGCGCAGATTACTGTTCGTGTTGAGCAGGGCGCTCCTCCCTCACCGCTTTCGGCCATTCATGTCACGAGCCATAGCCCGGTGCACCCCGTTCCAGTTGAATTAAACTCCCTCAATATGACTCTACTCTATGACATGGAAGTGTACACAGTATGATAAAAATATAATTCTATTCCTATTGTAGTCCCATGATCCTCCCCAACTGAGTTATTGTCTGTTACATTTTGTTTATTGTAAGTCAAGCTTTCGTTTGCATGCCAGTAAACGTCAACGTTACAGTATTTAATTATTATATCGCAGGGGACAGTAACAGAGACTTTGTAAGGGGCAGATAATCTATGATAGAAATTGATTATGAGTTCCTGTTGTCTGATTTGAAGGCTACAAAAGGTATTTTTGGAAGAAAAGCCTTTTCTATATTAGCTCATTTTCCCCAGACCTGACAGTGTGCCTTTCAATTAATCTATTTTGTGTTCGAACCCTCAGGAAACTGATGACATTTCTGTGTACGGGCAACCCCAACAGCTCCTCCAGCAGAAGCTGCTTCCTCCTGTCTTCCAGATGCTGTTGACCAAGTTGTCCACCATCTGACAGGTAAGGATGTTCTCCCATAGGAAGCAAGGCCTGAAGGGGTACCAACATGGCTGAAAGATGTATTGATACCCTGATCCCCCCCCCCCCCCCCTTCCAGTGGTCTGCACTGGCTACTCCCCTTCATAGAATGGACTAAAGAGCAATGGAATTGTACATTTGGTTAATCTAGTTCAGTGTTCCTATTTCTTGCCTCATGGACAACAGTGTGGACATTGGCATCCCTATCTGTGCTGCAACACCTAATTGAACTACTCAATAAGACCACACTTGGGTAAATGGAGTGAATGAGTGATTGGTTACGACAACATGCGCTAAACCAGAGCATATAGTTAATGTGAACAATAAAAAACAGAAGTGAATTGAATTGTGACTAGTTTACTTATGAGTTGTACATTGATCATCTGTATTTTAGATTTCCATCCATGCTGTCCATTTTGCATAATTTGTGCTCCTTTTTCACAGGCGGTTCTGGCTGATGACCTGTCTCCATAGCTGATAGAAACCGAAAAGGAATATCATCCAATGATACTGCTAATATTAATAACTGTACTGATGAGGAACAGGAGGGCAGGCTTATCCATTGTCCCTGAACTGCTCAGTCAAAATTATAGTGCCACTTTGTTACCGCTAGTCACATGTTCAAGAAGATGTTCTGCAAAAATAATAAAAATACAGATATGTTCTTGCTCTTCAATGAGGTTCTGACACTCATATGTTGGAATCCATTATAAAGGAAACCTACAGTAGTTGAACACTTTGTGTAGATAGTAACCTGTTTATTGAGCGCCAGTGATTTTAAGAACAAGAATAACTGTTACCTGTAGGACAATGTCTCTATCACAGGTCACCAAGGGTACAATAAGGCATATCCTTAATAAAATATATTTTCATGGCTAATTGTGCATGCCTCTCATTTTCCACTTAATATGCAATATAGTTATACCTATGGCTTGCATAACCAACTCAGTGCCCTTGTTGTTAGTGTCCTACCTAAGAGTTGAAGGTGGGACAGTTCGATCACTGGTTGGCACTCAAGATAGATTGAGATAGATTGGGGGTAAGGCCCTGCGATAGACTAGCGTCCTATCCAGGGGGTGTACTTGTACATCAAGCTGCCTCACATTACAGAAACAGGAGATATGCTCCTGCTCCTATGAGCCGTTGTGGCTCACACAAGCTAAGGCTCATGCAAAGCTACCCTCTTACTTACTTTGGCTTACAGCTTTAACAGTATTGAGTCAAGGAATAGCTTTACTGCTCAATAAAATGTGGTGTTACTGTACTGAAGAGGCAGAGCAAGCATGTGGGGTTCTTATCTCCTGTTGGGATAACCTATGGTGCCATGATATATGTAATAAACCAGCAGTTTTTGTAAATACTCTCCCACCAAGGACGAACTCAAAGACTAATGGCCAAAGGGGTCCTTTTCACACTCACACACAGTCACTGTATCAACAAATATATATGTGTATATATATCTACAGTGCCTTGCAAAAGTATTCATCCCCCTTGGCATTTTTCCTATTTTGTTGCATTACAACCTGTAATTTAAATTGATTTATATTTGGATTTTATGTAATGGAAATAGTCCAAATTGGTGAAGTGAAATGAATAAAATAACTTGTTTAAAAAAAATCATAAAAATAGAAAACAGAAAAGTGGTGCGTGCATATGTATTCACCCCCTTTGCTATGAAGCCCCTAAATAAGATCTGGTGCAACCAATTACCTTCAGAGGTCACATAATTAGTTAAATGAAGTCCACCTGTGCAATCTAAGTGTCACATGATCTGTCACATGATCTCAGTATGTATACACCTGTTCTGAAAGGCCCCAGAGTCTGCAACAACACTAAGCAAGGTGCACCACCAAGCAAGCGGCACCATGAAGACCAAGGAGCTCTCCAAACAGGTCAGGGACAAAGTTGTGGATCAGGGTTGGGTTATGAAAAATATCAGAAACTTTGAACATCCCTCGGAGCACCATTAAATCCATTATTAAATAATGGAAAGAATATGGCACCACAACAAACCTGCAAAGAGAGGGCCGCCCACCAAAACTCACGGACCAGGCAAGGAGGGCATTAATCAGAGAGGCAACAAAGAGACCAAAGATAACCCTGAAGATGCTGCAAGGCTCCACAGCGGAGATTGGAGTATCTGTCCATAGGACCACTTAGGCCACAGAGCTGGGCTTTATGGAAGAGTTGCCAGAAAAGGCCATTGGTTAAAGAAACCCAACACCTCTCATCACCCCGAGAATACCATCTCCACAGTGAAGCATGGTGATGGCAGCATCATGCTGTGGGGATGTTTTTCATTGGCAGGGACTGGGAAACTAGTCAGAATGGAAGGAATGATGGATTGGGCTAAATACAGGGAAATTCTTGAGGGAAACCTGTTTCAGTCTTCCAGACATTTGAGACTGGGACGGAGGTTCACCCTCCAGCAGGACAATGACCCTAAGCATACTGCTAAAGCAACACTTGAGTGGTTTAAGGGGAAACATTTAAATCTCTTGGAATGGCCTAGTCAAAGCCCAGACCTCAATCCAATTGAGAATCTGTGGTATGACTTAAAGATTGCTGTTCACCAGCGGAACCCATCCAACTTGAAGGAGCTGGAGCAGTTTTGCCTTGAAGAATGGGCAAAAATCCCAGTGGCTAGATATGCCACGCTTATAGAGACATACCCCAAGATACTGCAGCTGTAATTGCTGCAAAAGGTGGCTCTACAAAGTATTGACTTTTTTTTGGGGGGGGGGGGTGAATAGTTATGCACACTCAAGTTTTCAAGTTTATTGTCTTATTTCTTGTTTCACAAAAAAAACATTTTGCATCTTCAAAGTGATAGGCATGCTGTGTAAATCAAATGATACAAACCCCCAAAAAAATCAATTTTAATTCCAGGTTGTAAGGCAACAAAATAGGACCACTTGGGACTGGTTACTTGAAAAAAATAAAAACATTTTTATCAGGTTTTCAAGTTTTTCTTTAAGAAGATTAGTCTATCCACATTATCTGCAGTGAGCAGAGATCGGCTTGCTGTGACAATGTCAGCTGCTGTGGGAATAGCCTCTCGCTAGGGACAGAGGTCCCAGGCACAGCACCTTGCTAACATGGCAACATGAGGGTATATTAACTCTTTGGTCTTCCACCATGTAAGTTGATCAGCATCCAGGAGAATACAGTCCACTTCCCTGTATGAGGTCACTTCCTCCTCTATGACCTTGACCATTGACTTGGTTCCCTGCTCCTGGGTCATGAACAACTCCCCTAAAAGCTCAGCCATGGCAGACTTATTTTCTGGAGGAGAACCCCTGTCGTCTGCCGTCTCTGGAGAGGGGTTTGGCTCCTGTGGTAGCTGTGGCTTGACCCTGCAGAATTAAATTAGATGAAAATGACTATTTCTGAAGTGGCTTTAAAAATATGATTTGTTGTTAGAAATATATATCAGACACTATTATAACAATTACAATTATTACTTTATAATTAATTGTTAAATCACTAAGTAATAAAATAATAAATGTCACATTAACAAAATAAATACAATACCTGTTGTATATTGGTCACAATCTCTGCTGTGTAGACTCTCAGACGAGCAGCAGCATCCAGGTGGAGCAGGGACTTGAACTGGGGGTCCAAAGCGGTGCTCTTGTGTCAGCATATCTAGGCTCCAGGTTAACTCTGATAGCAGTCTTGACATCCCTTACTGCGGGTTCATCTTCATCAGATGCCACCATTGCTTTCAGGATCATTGTTTTCATAGGCAGGACCATGGAAACTGATGCTGAATGCTCTCAGTGCATATCAGTGTTGTGACTGTTTTGAGAGGTTTGAACACTGATAACTTCCTCTGCTAGTCTTATGTTATTTTCAGACAAAGTCACTATCTTTGACATTCTTCCTCACAGCTTGATCAGTCAGTGTAGAATACACCGCAACTTTCTGCTCAAGGTATCGCTCAACCATGTCATGGCTTGAATTCCATCTAGTAGGGACATCTTGGATTAGTTTGTGGTTTGGCAGCTCCACAATCTCCTGTTTTGTCTTGAAAACATGTGCAGCAGTTGTGCTTTTATGAAAGAAGGATACCACCTTCCTGATCTTTGCTAGGAGGCAAGAGATTGGATTCACTGACATTGCTTTTTGAGATGCTAGATTAATAACGTGAGCAAAGCAACCTATCTGTGATCCAATCCAACGAGTGCAACTGCATTTACAATATTTCTAGCGTTGTCAGTGGTCACAGGAATCGTTACATTATCCCAACCTCCACACTGCAACTACTTCCCGTAGCTCTTCCCTCAAGTTAGCAATGGTGTGACTACTCTCAAGGGGACGTGTTTGAAGGACATGGCTTTTTATCTCCCACTCTGCCGTAATGAAATGAGCCGTTACAGTAAGGTAGCTCTCTGTAGCTCTAGACGTCCAACTGTCTGTTAGAGCAACAGACCCCATTTCTGACAACTCGCTCTCAAGTTGTTCTTTTGTTTTTTGTTTAAGGCAGGTATCAATGTCTGGGGGAAAATGTGTACAGGAAGGAATATTGAAGCGCGGCTTGACCACTTTAAACATGTTTCTGAACCCCACATTCTCTACCACAGAGAATGTATCTTCCGCTATGAATTTTTCTGTCACTGCATTGATTTATTTTGCCCTATCGGAAGCAGCTGCATATTGTTGCCTGAAGGCTGTGGGGAGTAGTGGTTGCCGATTGGTTGCCGTTTAATTTTTTTGCCTAGTCCCACCGATTGGCACTTTGGGTTGATGTCGGCGCAAATGAGTAGTCATGTTACTCATATTGCCACTCGAATAGGCTATCGGCAATGAACAGAGCCTACATGTTGACGTTTTATCCACCACTCGTTGGCAATCCCTGTTATAGTTCACAGGGAAACTGAAATGTTCCCAGACGGCAGACCTCAATGATACTGGGGCATCTTCTAGTTCTGGCTCGCCAATGCTTGCCATGTTGCTTCTTTGCATTTAGCTAACTGATAATTCCTTCATAAGCTAATTGCTGCTACGACTAACTAATGAGCGGAGCTGCATACAGCTACGAGACAAAAAACTTTTTTTTTTAAGACAAGTTTATTACTATGTGGATATTTTTCCCACGTAAAGTTATATGCCATTGTTTTATGCAATAATATTTTTTTACAATGAGATATATAAACCCAGCAAACAAAGAAAAGTCCTCTCACTGTCAACTGCGTTTATTTTCAGCAAACTTAACATGTGTAAATATTTGTATGAACATAACAAGATTCAACAACTGAGACATAAACTGAACAAGTTCCACAGAAATGTGACTAACATAATTGGAATAATGTGTCCCTGAACAAAGGGGGTTCAAAATCAAAAGTAACAGTCAGTATCTGGTGTGGCCACCAGCTGCATTAAGTACTGCATTGCATCTCCTCTTCATAGACTGCACCAGATTTGCCAATTCTTGCTGTGCGATGTTACCCCACTCTTCCACCAAGGCACCTGCAAGTTCCCGGACATTTCTGGGGGAAATGGCCCTAGCCCTCACCCTCCGATCCAACAGGTCCCAGACATGGTCAATGGGATTGAGATCCGGGCTCTTCGCTGGCCATGGCAGAACACTGACATTTCTGTCTTGCACGAAATCACGCACAGAACGAGCAGTATGGCTGGTGGCATTGTCATGCTGGAGGGTCATGTTAGGATGAGCCTGCAGGAAGGATACCACATGAGGGAGGAGGATGTCTTCTTGAGATTGCCTGCAATGACAACAAGCTCAGTCCGATGATGCTGTGACACACCGCCCCAGACCATGATGTACCATCCAGCTCCAAATCGATCCCGCTTCAAAGCACAGGCCTCGGTGTAACGCTTATTCCTTTGACCATAAACGCGAATCCGACCAACACCCCTGGTGAGACAAAACCGTGACTCTTCAGTGAAAAGCCCTTTCTGCCAGTCCTGTCTGGTCCAGTGACGGTGGGTTTGTGCCCATAGGCGATGTTGTTGCCGGTGATGTCTGGTGAGGACCTGCCTTACAACAGGCCTACAAGTCCTCAGTCCAACATCTCTCAGCCTATTGTGGACAGTCTGAGCACTGATGGAGGGATTGTGCGTTCCTGGTGTAACTCGGGCAGTTGTTGTTGCCATCCTGTACCTGTCCCGCAGGTGTGATGTTCGGATGTACTGATCCTGTGCAGGTGTTGTTACACGTGGTCTGCCACTGGGAGGACAATCAGCTGTCCGTCCTGTCTACCTGTAGCGCTGTCTTAGGTGTCTCACAATACAGACATTGCAGTTTATTACACTGGCCACATCTATAGTCCTCATGCCTCCTTGCAGCATGCCTAAGGCATGTTCACGCAGAGGAGCAAGGACCCTGGGTATCTTTCTTTTGGTGTTTTTCAGAGTCAGTAGAAAGGTCTCTTTAGTGTCCTAAGTTTTCATAACTGTGACCTTAATTGCCTACCGTCTGTAAGCTGTTAGTGTCTTAACGACCGTACCACAGGTGCATGTTTATTAATTGTTCATGGTTCATTGAAAAAGCTTGGGAAACAGTGTTTAAACCCTTTACAATGAAGATCTGTGAAGTTTTGGGGATTTTTACGAAATATCTTTGAAAGACAGGGTCCTGAAAAAGGGACATTTCTTTTTTTGCTGAGTTTATGTGTATATATTTTCCTAGCTATAATATATGATGAATGTAATCTTCAGTGCGCAGTGCGTACCAAACTGTGCACTGTGGACCCTGTATCGAACGGTTCAATACGAATACATGTACCGCTTCCCTGCTAATATATATACATATATATATATATATATATATATATATATAATTTGTTACACCAGAATGATTTTAGTTGGTTATTTCCGTCTACTCATCTCTTAAAATGTGTTGACTTGCCTCTCAGCATAGCCAGCTAGCAAGTTAGTTAACATGTCTCAGCTAGCTAGCTAGCTAGCTAGCTACATATACTAGCCATCATTGCTAGTAGCTTGCAGCAAGCACCTTGCCCGATCTGTCTCCCTGTGTCTTCCCCCGTGAACTTCTTGCTCACTGGCTGCCCTAGCCAGCATAGCAAAGATGATCTGAGTTATTCAGTATATAGTACAGCTTCACCAATTTCTCTCTGATAGTGATGTGCTATTCGCGAAAGCGTCATTATTTTTGAACGACTCTTTTTACCAACTCGAGAGTCGTGAATAGTTTTTCTGAGTGACTCATTCATTTTAGTTGTTTGTTTGACCTCCTACAGCAGGATTAATACACGCTCTTCCGGCTCAACGGCTCCAGAGACATGCTCTGACCATCAAGTGTCTGTCATATGCACGCAGGGAAATAGATCATGAGCATAGAGAAGAAAAAACATGTTTAGAACTGATAATTGATCGCATGGTGCAAGAGTGAATGCAAACAATTGATTATTGAATGTTATCGATGAACACAGCTTTTTAGAACCAAAACATACACAGCGTCTGCTCAACACACCTGAACTCGAGAACGAATTGTTTGAGGGGCTGCAGTTCGCGATAAGCCCACTATGGTGAACGACATGTTAATAACGAGAGGCTTGTAGAATCATGACTCTTTCGAATTTTCAGTTCATTGTTCACCGGTAGAAGGTCATGCGTGTTCTGGGCATTACTGACTCATTACTGACATTTAATTTTTAAATGTGTCAGTGTTGTACTGGATAGTACCATGGAAATGCAATATTAAACAAACTGATATTTCTTTTGAAATTGGCAGGCATTATACATAGTCAATGATGAAAATGATACTTTGAATTTTGTCACAAAAAATGCATACCCACTTAGCAAAAGCAATTGCAAACATATTATTGATTTATCATCTGCCCATAAGAAATGTAAGATTGAATTAAGTCACTCATAGATTTCCATAGCTGGAAGCATTTTCCAGTTCCCGTAAAGTGTGCCTAGGCAATGGTCGTAAATAAGTTGAGTTTCTCCTAACACTGTCCATATGAGAAGGAAATAGACAACGAGACAGCAGAATCTAGCCAATTTTGTTTGGTTAAACCCGGACGACACTGGGACAATTGTGTGCCGCCTCATGGGTCTCGCGGTCGCAGCCGGCAGCGACACAGCCCGGGATCGAACCTGGGTCTGTAGTGACTCCTCAAGCACTGAGATACAGTGCCTTAGACCGTGGCACCACTCGGGAGGCCCACCATAAGGATTTTTATTGAATTAACACCACTGCACTGATTTAGCATAGGCTACATTTTCTATTAATTAGACATGGTGCCACAAACATGCATAATGCTGGTGTAACCCATTTGGATGTGCATAATACTGCTACAATATAGATGTCATCATTACGCCTTAACTAGCTCAGTTTATATAATCTAGGTAGTACTTGTGTAGTAGTGAACAACAGAAATAAACAGATTTTTCAACCATTTATGGGTGTGTTTCTGTGTGTTTGCACATTTACATTTACGTAATTTAGCAGACGCTCTTATCAAGAGTGACTTACAAATTGGTGCATTCACCTTATGATATCCAGTCGAACAACCACTTTACAATAGTACATCTATATATTTTTTTTGGGGGGGGGGTAGAAGGATTACTTTATCCTATCCCAAGTATTCCTTAAATAGGTGGGGTTTCATGTGTCTCCGGAAGGTGGTGATTGACCCCGATGTCCTGGTGTCGTGAGGGAGCTTGTTCTACCATTGGGGTGCCAGAGCAGCGAACAGTTTTGATTGGGCTGAGCGGGAACTGTGCTTCCGCAGAGGTAGGGAGGCGAGTAGGCCAGAAGTGGATAATCGTTTTTTATCCGGCCGTGCAAATACTGCCCCCTATCCCCAACAGGTTAACGAGAGTCTTGTCTTTAAAATGGTGTAAAATAGTCATATGTTTGAGAAATTGACGTAAAAGCATTTCTAAGGTACTTGAATATCGCGCCACGGGATTCCACTGGCTGTTGAGTAGGTGGGACGCAAGCGTCCCACCTAGCCCATAGAGGTTAACCTGTTGGGGATAGGGGGCAGTATTTGCACGGCCGGATAAAAAACGTACCCGATTTAATCTGGTTACTACTCCTGCCCATTAACTAGAATATGCATATAATTGTTTGATTTGGATAGAAAACATCCTCAAGTTTCTAAAACTGTTTGAATGGTGTCTGTGAGTATAACAGAACTCATTTGGCAGGCCAAAACCTGAGAAGATTCCAAAAAGGAAGCGCTATTTCTCTGACTATTTCTTGGCCTTCTTGATCATCTCTAACCAAAACAGGGGATCTCTGGCATAACGTGACATTTTCTAACGCTCCCATAGGCTCTCAGAAGGCGGCAGAACGGTGAATTATGCCTTTGCAGGCCCAGGCTGAAAAACAGTAGCGCATTTGGATAGTGGTCGATCTGAGAACAATGAGACTGGGGCGCGTGCACGAGGAGACTCCATGTTCTTATTTTTTCGTCTTTGAACGTAAACAGGGTTTCCCGGTCGGAATATTATCGCTTTTTTACGAGAAAAATTGCATAAAAATTTATTTCAAACAGCGTTTGACATGCTTCGAAGTACGGTAATGGAATATTTTGAATTTTTTTGTCACGAAACGCATCGGGCGAGTCACCCTTCTTTACCCTTCGGATAGCGTCTTGAACGCACGAACAAAACGCCGCTATTTGGATATAACTATGGATTATTTTGAACCAAACCAACATTTGTTATTGAAGTAGAAGTCCTGGGAGTGCATTCTGACGAAGAACAGCAAAGGTAATCCAATTTTTCTAATAGTAATTCTGAGTTTGGTGAGTACCACACTTGGTGGGTGTCAAAATAGCTAGCCTGTGATGGCCGGGCTATCTACTCAGAATATTGCAAAATGTGCTTTCACCGAAAAGCTATTTTAAAATCGGATATAGCGATTGCATAAGGAGTTCTGTATCTATAATTCTTAAAATAATTGTTATGTTTTTTGTGAACGTTTATCGTGAGTAATTTTGTAAATTCACCGGAAGTGTTCGGTGGGAATGCTAGTCACATGCTAGTCACATTCTAATGTAAAAAGCTGGTTTTTGATATAAATATGAACTTGATTGAACAAAACATGCATGTATTGTATAACATAATGTCCGAGTGTCATCTGATTAAGATCATCAAAGGTTAGTGCTGCATTTAGCTGTGGTTTTGGTTTTTGTGACATTATATGCTAGCTTGAAAAATGGGTGTCTGATTATTTCTGGCTGGGTATTCTGCTGACATAATCTAATGTTTTGCTTTCGTTGTAAAGCCTTTTTGAAATCGGACAGTGTGGTTAGATTAACGAGAGTCTTGTCTTTAAATAGCTGTAAAATAGTCATATGTTTGAGAAATTGAAGTAATAGTATTTCAAACGTTTCAAAAATCGCGCCACTGGATTCAAGTGGCTGTTACGTAGGTGGGACGAATTCGTCCCACCTGCGCCAGAGAGGTTAACAAACGAGGATCGAATGTTGTCAACCTTCTTTTCAAAATGGTTGACGAAGTCATCCGCAGAGAGGGAGGAGGGGGGGAGGGGGAGGAGGATTCACGAGGGAGGAGAAGGTGGCTTCCTAGGGTTAGAGGCGTACTTGTTAGTTTGTACATGTATTTGTTTTTTATTGTGTGTGTGTCCATGTGTATGTGTGTGTATACGTGTTTATTTGTAAATGTATCAGTATGCAATGTGTGTGTGTTTGTTTATATCTTTGCTCATTTATTTTGACTGAGTGTGAGTGTATTTTGTGAGTGCTCCACAGTGCTCTCCTGTGTTTGCTACTTTCCCAGGCAGGCAGGCAGTGGCCAGGATGGTATGTATATTTTTTTCCTGTGACCTGTTCAGACTCATCTACATGCCTGCCTGCCACTGTGGGTGCGTTGTTGGCCAGGGACCCGCCCACATCTCCAAGACAGCCAGAGAAAGGGGGAATGGAGAGAGAAAGCAGGAGGAGAGGTACAGTAGGTGGAGGGAGGGAGGGAGGGAGGGTGAAAAAGAGAAAGAGGGGGGCGTTAGAGAAGGAGAAAATGTGAATCGGTTGTTTGCATTCTTTTTCATTCGCTCTATTTTACTTTCTCTCATGCGCACACACACAAACACACAATGTTGCACACTGCAAGATAGTTCATATGAATTAAAAGAAAAACATTAACCTGTAATGTTTTGTCATTTTATGGAATGAAGTAAAGTGCAAATGATGGCACAGGCAGACCACACTATTCAGCACTATACCAGTGTAATATAATTGTTTTATTGTTATAACAATCTTATTGTGAACCAGTAGTGTAGCCAGAAATTTGTTGGTGGGTGGGCCTGCAGAAATGTGTGTGGACCCCAACCTCATGCTATTCCACACATTTTGCCTTGAGGCTGAGAGAAAATATTGCATTTTTAAAGCTAATTAAAGCGAAACTATACATTTGAAATTGTCACGAGTGTCGTAGGGATTGGACCAAAACGCAGCGGGAACGTGTAAACTCATCTTCTTATTTTATTAAAGAAGGAAAACAAAAGAAACATGTATACAAAAACAACAAACGACACTAAACAGTCCCGTCAGGTGCACGAACACAAAACAGGAAATAACTACCCACAAATCCCATAGAAAAATCACCCCTCTTAAATAGGACCTTCAATTAGAAGCAACGAGGAGCAGCTGCTTCCAATTGAAGGTCAACACAATAAACACCACATAGAAATAGACATACTAAAACTAACATAGAAATAGACTAACAAAGAACATAGCCCAACAAACCCCGAAACACTCTAAACAAACACCCCCTGCCTCGCCCTGACCAAACTACAATAACAAACAACCTCTTTTACTGGTCAGGACATGACAGTAACCCCCCCAAAGGTGCAGACCCCGGAAGCACCTCACACAAAAAATAAACACAAAAAAATAAACCCCAAAACAAAAAATAATCCTAACTAAAGGGAGGGAAGGGAGGGTGGCCACCGTCACCGACGGTTCTTGTGCTACACCCCCCCCTCCCCAACCTCTTACTACGGAGGTGGCTCAGGCTCCGGCCTTACTCCCCAACCTAACCTGTCCACCCCCGCTAAATGCTTATTATATTTTACCCCTCCCGAAGTCTCTGGGCTATGGTGCAACGCTGAAGACCTCGGGCTGATGCGCGTCGCTGGAGACCTCGGGCTGATGCGCGTCGCTGGAGACCTCGGACTGGAGGGCGACTCTGGGAGCTCCGGACTGGAGGGCGACTCTGGGAGCTCCGGACTGGAGGGCGACTCTGGGAGCTCCGGACTGGAGGGCGACTCTGGGAGCTCCGGACTGGAGGGCGACTCTGGGAGCTCCGGATCCGGACTGGAGGGCAACTCTGGGAGCTCCGGTTCCGGACTGTAGGGTGACTCTGGGAGCTCCGGTTCTGGACTGTAGGGCGACTCTGGGAGCTCCGGTTCCGGACTTTGGGCCGTCTCTGCCGGCTCCGGACTGTGGGCCGTCTCTGCCGGCTCCGGACTGTGGGCCGTCTCTGCCGGCTCCGGACTGTGGGCCGACGCTGCCGGCTCCGGACTGTGGGCCGACGCTGCCGGCTCCGGACTGTGGGCCGTCGCTGCCGGCTCCGGACTGTGGGCCGTCTCTGCCGGCTCCGGACTGTGGGCCATCTCTAGATGGGGCACTGTCGCCGGAAGCTCTGGACGGGGCACTGTTGCCGAACACTCTGGATGGGGCACTGTTGCTGGACACTCTGGACGGGGCACTGTTGCTGGACACTCTGAACAGGGCACTGTTGCCGGAAGCTCTGGACGGGGACTGCGCACTGACGGCCTGATGCGTGGGGCTGGCTTAGGAGGCGCCAGACTAGGGACACGCACCACAGGGCTAGTGCGAGGAGCAGGAGCAGGACGAGCTGGACTGGGCTGAAGCACTGGAGGCCTGGTGCGTGGGGCTGGTACTGGAGGTACCAGACTGGAGGCACGCACCCCAAGGCTAGTGCGAGGAGCGGGAACAGGACGTACTGGACTGGGCTGATGCACTGGAGGCCTGGTGCGTGGTGCTGGCTTTGGAGGCGCCAGACTAGAAACACGCACCTCAAGGCTACTGCGAGGAGCAGGAACTGGTTACACCGGGCCATGAGTAGGCACTGGAGGTCTGGAGCGCACCTCCTGCACAACCCGTCCTGGCTGGATGGTAATAGTAACCCTGCACGAGCGGAGTGCTGGCACAGGGCGAACTGGGCTGTGCAGAGGCCTGATGGCTGCCGTGCGTAGAGCAGGCGTAGGGTAGCCTGGGCCTAGGAGGCGCACTGGTGGCCAGATGTGCTGCGCAGGCATCCTCCTTCCAGGCTGGATGCCCACTCTAGCACAGCACTTGCGAGGGGCTGGGATCGCTCGCACCGGACTGTGCGTGCGCACGGGCGAGATCGTGCGCACTTCCACATACACCGGCGCTCTCCTCTCCATACGCTCCCCATAATAAGCACGGGGAGTTGGCTTAGGGCTCACCCTTGGCCCAGCCAAACTACCCGTGTGCCCCCACCAAAACAATTATTGGGGGTGCCTCTCAGGCTTCCTTGCCAGCCGTGTTCCCGCATAGTGTCCCCGGTCTTCTTCAGCCTTCCTCCATGGTCCTTCTCCCGCTAGTATCTGCTCCCAAGTCCAAAACTCCTTATAGCTCTGCTGCTGCTCCTTCCTCCGCTGCTTGGTCCGTTGGTGGTGGATAGTTCTGTCACGGGTGTCGTAGGGATTGGACCAAAATGCAGCGGGAACGTGTAAACTCATATTCTATTTTTATTAAAGAAGGAAAACAAAAGAAACACGTATACCAAAACAACAGTAAACAGTCCCGTCAGGTGCACGAACACAAAACAGGAAATAACTACCCACAAATCCCATAGAAAAAACACCCCTCTTAAATAGGACCTTCAATTAGGAGCAACGAGGAGCAGCTGCTTCCAATTTAAAGGTCAACACAATAAACACCACATAGAAATAGACATACTAAAACTAACATAGAAATAGACTAACAAAGAACATAGCCCAACAAACCCCGAAACACTCTAAACAAACACCCCCTGCCTCGCCCTGACCAAACTTCAATAACAAACAACCTCTTTTACTGGTCAGGACGTGACAGAAGTTTACATACACCTTAGCCAAATACATTTAAAATCAGCTTTTCACAATTCCTGACATTTAATCCATGTAAAAATGCTCTGTCTTAGGTCAGTTAGGATCACCACTTTATTTTAAGAATGTGAAATGTCAGAATAATAGTAGAGAGAATGATTTATTTCAGCTTTTATTTATTTCATTACATTCCCAGTGGGTCAGAAGTGACCATACACTCAATTAGTATTTGGTAGCATTGCCTTTAAATTGTTTAACTTTGGTCAAACGTTTCAGGTAGCCTTCCACAAGCTTCCCACAATAAGTTGGGTGAATTTTGACCCATTCCTCCTGACAGAGCTGGTTTAACTGAGTCAGGTTTGTAGGCCTCCTTGATCGCACACACTTTTTCAGTTCTGCCCACAAATGTTCTATAGGATTGAGGTCAGGGCATTATGATGGCCACTTCAACACCTTGACTTTGTGGCTCAGTTGGTAAGAGCATGGTGTTTGCAACACCAGAATGGTGTGTGCAACGCCAGGGTTGTGGGTTCAATTCCCATAGGGGGCCAGTACAAAAAAAAAAGTTTTTTAAATGCATGAAATGAAATGTATTTATTCACTACTGTAAGTCGCTCTGGATAAGAGCGTCTGCTAAATGACTAAAATCTAAATGTAAAATGTTGTCCTTAAGCCATTTTGCCACAACTTTGGAAGCATGCTTGGGGTCAGTGTCCATTTGTAAGACCCATTTGCGACCAAGCTTTAACTTCCTGACTGATGTCTTGAGATGTTGCTTCAATATCCACATACTTTTCCTTCCTCATGATACGATCTATTTTGTGAAGTGCACCAGTCCCTCCTGCAGCAAAGCACCCCCACAACATGATGCTGCCACCCCCATGCTTCACGGTTGGGATGGTGTTCTTTACTATTGTTTGTACAGATGAACATGGTACTTTCAGGCATTTGGAAATTGCTCCCAAGGATGAACCACGCTTGTGGAGGTGTACAATTTCTTTTCTGAGGTCTTGGCTGATTTCTTTTTGGCCACCCATCTTGTAGGAGTGAATGTAATTTCAAGTAATCTGAATGTCATTCCAGTGCACTGCTTGCTATTTTTTCTATCTGATGGTGTTTGCAGGTAAAATACAAATAATGCCCCAGTTGTAACAGTGACAAGTAGAGAGCATAAGACAATCTGATTGGGTGGGCCTGGCTTCCCAGTGGGTGCACCCAGGCCCACATGTGTCTACGGGGCTGTTGTGAGTACTCAACCTGCATTTTTGCTAGCCTTACTAATGAAATATTACTTATGGCAATAAAATGTAAGTATTTGGTATTTTCAGATTTTTAATAGTAATATGCTTTTTGCCGGGCAGTGCAAACCTTTTTTGGTTTTGTTTTACCTGCAATGATCGTGAAGGTTCACCTTCCGACAGGACAAAGCACACAGCCAAGACAACGCAGAAGTGGCTTCGGGACAAGTCTCTGAATGTCCTTGAGTGGCCCAGTCAGAGCTCTGGAGAGACCTGAAAATAGCTGTGCAGCGACGCTCCCCATCCAACCTGCCAGAGCTAGAGAGGATCTGCAGAGAAGAATGGGAGAAACTCCCCAAATACAGATGTGCCAAGCTTGTAGCATCATACCCAAGAAGAATCGAGGTTGTAATCGCTGCCAAAGGTGTTTCAACAAAGTACTTAGTAAAGGGTCTGAATACTTATGTAAATGCACTATTTCAGTTATTTTTTTTATACATTTGCAGAAATGTCTAAAAACCTGTTTTTGCTTTGTCGTTATGTGTAGATTGATGAGGAAACATTTTTATTTAACCTTTTCACACGTACCAACAAACCGGTGTGATCATTCTAGTGTTCCCTGCAGCCAAACCGGTGTGATTACAACACTTATTTAGAACGTCCAGTTTCGATTGACGCAAAAGTCAGCATTTGATCTAGCCACACTGTTTTTTTCACAGAAACATTTTGCACAAACACAGTCCTTACAAAGTTGTCCTGAATGTGACCAGTTTATGTTTGGATGCAATGCTCAGAGATTCACAGAAGTAACCACAGCATACACAATCATCCAAACTGGAAAATCTAGGCTACATTACTCCTAGAGCTAACTGAGGAAAGATTGACATAACACAGCCATCATATTTAAATAAATAACTCTCAGCTGACAGAAACAACAATATTAGTTATCTAATATCATTTACTATTTATAATTCATCACATTATGGGTGAGGTCCTCATTGATCGAAATAATTGAGTAAAATACTTTCTATAAAACGAAAGTAATCCGACGATGGGTAGTTTTTGCGCACCGCCATGTTTTTTGTTGTTGTGTCAACGAAAGATAATAAAGAAGAGACAAGATGAATTTGGTCTGTTTGATGTTTGCATGTTGAAGGGGGTGTGTCGTCTTCGATCATTCACATCCGTTCATTCACTTCCGGAAGTTTACTTGAAAGATGAGTGAAAAAGTGAATCCATTTTAGAATAAGGCTGTAACGTAACAAAATGTGAGAAAAAAATCAAGGGGTCTGAATACGTTTCCGAATGCGCTGTACGTGTGACTTCTGCTATCAGAATATGAAGATCGCATTGAAAATCTGGCTGACCACTTCAGGAGGTGTTCAGGGATGCATTGTATGCTGGTCTCCTCAGTCTGGATGCAATCAGGATACCGAAAGCGCATACAGTGGGCGACATCATCAGCACTCCTCCCACACAGCACTCCTCCCACACAGCACTCCTCCCACACAGCACTCCTTTCACTATAACGTTGGCGGAAGTAATTCCTAGCGTGTGACGAATGTGTTTGCTGGCCTCATAAATGCTAGTCAGCCAGCTAATATTTAGAAAAATTGTTTTTGTTTGGCTAGAGTTTTGCTAACCTGTTTGCAATCCCTTTAGTGTTGTTTGCTAGCTTTCAGGCTAAGTACAGAGGTTAGCTGGCTAGTTAGCTACAGTAGTTAGCTACTGCCGTCAGTTGTTGTTGTGTTATCATATTTAGCATATTCCACCGTTTGTAGAATGCATAATGGCATTTGAATGTAGCGTGGGAAAAGGGAATCCTGACACTGTGGACATGGTAGACACATTTAAATGTAGGTGTAGATGTTTGTGTTTGGAATTCCATGATCAGAAAATAAAAGCTGCATGAACTGTCAAGTCTAGACATGGCCAGGGTAGACACTTTGGTCTAACCTCCTCAGCTTCTGCCACACAAGAAGAGAAGGATAGAAAAGAGCTGTAAGTTCTGAGCTATACTTAAAAGCCCAAAGTCTCTTTTGTCTTTAGTCTTAGTAGACATGTGCTGTGCTGATGTCGACATGCTTTTCCAAACGCAAAATGCATTGTTGCCCATATTTACTATGTAATACTATTTTTACTATTTTACTATTTAATAACTACTATTTCTTCCACTCTTATGAGGTATGTGTGAAAAACCTGTATTTGACTGAAGGTTTTGTGAATAAATGTATATTTTCAAATATACTGTGAGTGTGAATTTCTAAAACTTAAATCAAACTGCATGTCTCATGCTTCTGTACTTGATCTATCCCCTAAAATGAATGGGTCATTTTTGTTTTATATAGCCACATTTCTGCAGTGATCTTGGTTTGCTTCAGATTTTTGACAAAACACTACATGTGTTACACCTGTATTGAAATCCCCAGATATGAGGTCCATAGACCTATCACTTTGTCTAATTAAGAACACATGTAAGACCACTCTACAGTGCAAGACCGATGGCACTTAGCCACAGAAGGTTCTGATCTTTGCCTAAAGTGACGAAAGCCCCCTCATTCGCTACATTTTGGTAGGTAGTGTCTCTTCCTCAATTCATCTTTCTTTCCTTGATTCCTTGCATCCTCTCTTCTTGTCTCCTATTAAAAAATAATTGAAGAAGAAGGTCCAAGAGGAGGGACCTTGGACCGTCTCCTCCAATACAGTTCAGAAGGAGGCAAGGAGATAAGAGGCAAGGAATTGCAGAAAAACTTAATGAAATTGAGCCAGTGTCTCACGGTCTGATATCATGCTTAGGCCTGGGATTTCGAGACTGTCAGTGCCAGCTGATGACACGTGAGAGACAGCCTAAGCCTTTCAGCTTGATTAGTGGGTTGGTGCGTTTTCATCCCTCCAAAATTGTGGCATTGTTACGCCTAATTAAAGCAGCGGAGAAAAACAATTTCCCCACAAACATGGTCAATAATCTTCTTAACAATACTCGGAACAATTGTTTGTTGCAGTTCTTATGGAAGCTCATTTTTTTTGATACTGTTAAAGATTCATTATTTGAAATCAGTTCAGAGATGGCCACGCTCTTGATTGTATGGTCATATTAAGCCGAAATGATTTCACACATCTTGATGTACCTCAGTATTACTCTATAATCTTATAACTACTGAGGTACCTAGAATGACAATCAACTGTCTATGGTAACTGCAGATACGATACATAGAACCAGGGGTGCAACGTAGGTTTTAGAAGTGGGGGGGGACATAATATTATCGTCTGCATGGTCCTAAAGCACAACGTTGCCTCGTATCACATTCCAATGATAAAACTGGGGGGGAGGGATGCTATTTCAGAATGTGGGGGGACATATCCCCACCGTCCCCTGTGAAAGTTGCACCCCTGCATAGAACAATGATTGAATAGTAATGATTTGTAATTTCAAATTACTTACTGTGTATAGTATATTACTGCGTTATTACTACTGCTTTATTACACTGGTATAAGTGCAACAATGTACAGTTGTAAAACACACATTGAGAATATTCATATATCCTGATTAGAATTGCAGGGATCACACTTCCAATAATATAGCAAATACATTCTGAATGTAAGGCATTGTCTGTCACACATTATGTCACTCACACAGTCAACAACAGGGTTAACAAGGCTAAAACCAGTTCAGCAACATTCAGGGACTTACCAACCAACATGATGTCATCCTTTCTGCTACTGGGTCTAAAGTCAGTACCATACTCATTGTGAAACAACTTCTCATACCAGGAAGAGTGCAGTACAGACATAGTCCATATACACTGCTATATTTTATACATATAATCTGTCAACATCACTGTAGCGATTGAGGGGGAACACTGTCTATCATCAGATCAGTTACACATTGGTCTCACTTTACATGAGTGTTCTTATACTGTGTAATTTTTCCTGTAAGTACATTGTAATAACTATTGTAAGAACTCATGGTTTTAATGTACTAACAGCAGTAACACTATCCCTAGTCTAGCCCTAACCTAAAGTAGGCCTCTAATTATATTAACATTGTTATTACAATACACTGTACTTGCATGAATAATAACACAGTCATTTGGGCACTGTAATGTAAAGTGTGATCCATGTTTCTGTACAAGATTGTTACAAATGTTCTAAGAGTATGTGTTCATTGGGGAACTTCATCTAAGAAAGTAATCAAGCAAATCAATCAAACATATTTATAAAGCACTTTTTACATCAGCAGTGTCTCTGTGTCTCTCACAAAGTGCTTATACAGAAACCCAGCCTAAAACCCCAAAGAGCAAGCAATGCAGATGTATAAAAAAATAGGAAAAACTCCCTAAAAGGCAGCAACCTCGGAAGAAACCTAGAGAGGAACCAGGCTCTGAGGAGTGGCCAGTTCTCTTCTGGCTGTGCCGGGTGGAGATTATAAGAGTACATGGCCATTAAGGCCAGGTCGTTATTCAAGATAGTTATAGAGGGTGCAATAGGTCAGCACCTCAGGAGTAAATGTCAGTTGGCTTTTCATAGCCGAGTACTCAGATCTAGAGAGCAGGTGAGAGAGCGAGAGAGCGAGAGAGCGAGAGACGAAACAGCAGGTAGCATGACCGTGGAACAGGTCAATGTTCGATAGCCACAGACAGAACAGCAGAAACTAGATCAGCAGCACGGCAAGGTAGCACGTCCGGTGAACAGGTCAGGGTTCCATAGCCGCAGGCAGGACAGCAGAAACCGAATCAGCAGCACAGCCAGGTGGACTGGGGACAGGGACAGCAAGGAGTCATCAGGCCAGGTAGTCCTGAGGCATGGTCCTATGGCTCACATCCTTTGGGAGAAGATAGAGAGAGATGGGAGAATTAGAGGGTGCATACCTAAGACCACAGAGGACACCAGATAAGACAGGAGAATTACACCAGATAAGAGAGACTAACCCTATCCCCCCGGCACATAGACTATTGCAGCATAGTAGATACAGGAGACTGAGACAGGGGGGGTCAGGGGACACTGTGACACCGTCCAAAGTTGCCCCTGGACAGGGCCAATCAGGCAGAATATAAAATGTAATCCAATTTTTGTTATAGTAAATCTTAGTTTGGTGAGTGACACACTTGGTGGGTGTCAAAATAGCTAGCCTGTGATGCCGGGCTATCTACTCAGAATATTGCAAAATGTGCTTTCACCGAAAATCTATTTTAAAATCGGACATAGCGATTGCATAAAGGAGTTCTCTATCTATAATTCTTAAATTAATTGTTATGTTTTTTGTGAACATTTATCGTGAGTAATTTAGTAAATTCACCGGAAGTGTTCGGTGGGAATGCTAGTCACATGCTAGTCACATGCTAATGTAAAAAGCTGGTTTTTGATATAAATATGAACTTGATTGAACAAAACATGCATGTATTGTGTAACATAATGTCCTAGGTGTGTCATCTGATGAAGATCATCAAAGGTTAGTGCTGCATTTAGCTGTGCTAGCTTGAAAAATGGGTGTCTGATTATTTCTGGCTGGGTACTCTGCTGACATAATCTAATGTTTTGCTTTCGTTGTAAAGCCTTTTTGAAATCGGACAGTGTGGTTAGATTAACAAGAGTCTTGTCTTTAAAATGGTGTAAAATAGTCATATGTTTGAGAAATTGAAGTAATAGCATTTCTAAGGTATTTGAATATCGCGCCACGGGACACAAGCGTCCCACCTAGCCCATAGAGGTTAATATATGAGGTTAAAATAAATACAAGATGAGCATCCACATTCCTGCTGCGTTTTGGTCCTCTATTCCCGACGACAGCCGTTACATACAGACACGTGACATGATTTAGCTTATTCATAATTCATAATTAATTAATCATTTACGTTTGGGGAATGCATGACCGACCAATACTGGTTCATGCATGTGACAGACCAATACCTCACGAAGTGTCTTCTCTCCAAGCTGAGACCTTGAAACTGAGATATCCTTTCTTTCTCAAAAGAAAGTTCTGGGCATACTGACAAATTGCAGATACTGATAGTGAGGATTCGTTCATTCAGTCACTTGCATGAACAGAGAAGTTGGTTATTGAAAAAGCACAAACATAAAATGTTCCATCACATTCCTTCCTCGTATCACACAATCTGTGATAATTATCATTACATTTAACCTCTCTGGGGTATGTGGGACGATTTCGTCCCACCTACGTAACAGGTACTGGAATTCCAGTGGCGCGATTTTTGAATCGTTAGAAATACTATAACTTCAATTTCTCAAACATATGACTATTTCACAGCTATTTAAAGACAAGAATCTCGTTAATCTAACCCCACTGTCCGATTTCAAAAAGGCTTTACAACGAAAGCAAAACATTAGATTATGTCAGTAGAGTGCCCAGCCAGAAAAAATCTGACACCCATTTTTCAAGCTAGCATATCATGTCACATAAACCCAAACCACAGCTAAATGCAGCACTAACCTTTGATGATCTTCATCAGATGACACACCTAGGACATTGTGTTATACAATACATGCATGTCTGTTCAATCAAGTTCATATTTATATCAAAAACCAGCTTTTTACATTAGCATGTGACGTTCAGAAAAAGCATAACCACCGCAAACTTCCGGGGAATTTACTAACAGTTTGCTAAATTACTCACGATAAACGTTCACAAAAAGCATAACAATTATTTTAAGAATTATAGATACATTACCCCTCTATGCACTCGATATGTCCGATTTTAAAATAGCTTTTCGGATGAAGCACATTTTGCAATAATCTAAGTACATAGCCCGGCATTACAGGGCTAGCTATTTAGACACCCGGCAAGATTAGCCTTCATCAAAATCACATTTCCTATAAGAAAAATGTTCTTACCTTGCTTGTTCTTCATCAGAATACACTGCCAGGACTTCTACTTCAATAACAAATGTTGGTTTGGTCCCAAATAATCCATCGTTATATCCAAACAGCGACGTTTTGTTCGTGAGTTGTAGAATGCTTTTTCACGGTCCCGCGCATGGCGCGTTGGCTTGTCAAAAATGTCTAAATATTCCATTACCGTACTTCGAAGCATGTCAACCGCTGTTTAAAACCAATTTTTATGCCATTCAACTCGTAGATTAGTGATAATATTCCGACCGGAGTATGCATTGAGCCTAAACAGCCGAATAAAATTTCTCCTCAGAAGCGACTCATGCACGCGCATCATTCAAAGGTCCTCTCAGCATCCACTTACAAAAGGCGATAATATGTTTCAACCTGAGGCTCCCTCGTAAACCTTCAGGGTTTTCGCGGGCTCTGAGAGCCTATTGGAGCCCTGGGAATTGTCACGTTACAGCTAAGATCCTTACTTTTCAATAAAAAGATGCAAGACGCACGACTCCTTGTCAGACAGGGTACTTCCTGCTTGAAACCTTGTCAGGTTTTTGCCTGCCATAGGAGTTCTGTTATACTCACAGACACCATTCAAACAGTTTTAGAAAATTCAGAGTGTTTTCTATCCAAACCTGAACAATAATATGCATATTCTAGCTTCTGAGTTGGTGTAGGAGGCAGTTAAAAATGGGAACATATTTTTTCCAAAATTCTCAATACTGCCCCCTACCCCAAACAGGTAGGTACGCATTAGATTATAGCTTCTATCAAAAGGTTCTATACTTCTATTAATGTCACGACTTCCGCCGAGGTCGGTCCCTCTCCTTGTTCGGGCGGCGTTCGGCGTCACCGGCCTTCTTTCCATCGCCGATCCACTTTTCATTTTCCATTTGTTTTGTCTTTGTCTTACACACCTGGTTTCAATCCCCCAATTTTCTGTTCATTATTTAACCCTCTGTTCCCCCATGTTTGTTTGTGAGTGATTGTTTCTATGTAGGTAGGTCCGTTATTGTGTGCTCTGTTTTTGTATTGCATTTATTATATGTTGAGTAAAATACGTTTATTTTCTCTTATCTGCTGTCCTGTGCCTGACTCCTATACACCAGCTACACATAGACCTCCTGACAACTAAAGTAAGGGAAATCAACACTTCAAACCAGACACTTCATCATAATAAAGGTGACACTTCTATTAACGGGTGTGAATTTATCAAACATACACACACACTTACACGGCAAGTCAAATAACACAAATAGGCAAACTAAGAAAAAAAACAAGCTGCAGCCCATTTGGCAATTTGGGATCCCCATCTTCCAAACAGGGAATCCAACCAATTTGCAGGTGTCCACTCTGGTAGTGGGGAGCTATTCTTAGCAATAGTGGTAATGTATTCGGCGAGATCAATCATATTAGAAGAATGATCTTGGACAGAAGTACAACATTCATCACCAATGATTGCACAAGTGGCCCCTTGACCTGCCAAAAGATAGTCAAGAGCCTCTGTTTTGCAGAGCCAATTTACGCAATTAATTTAGCATTGCCAATTTGCTCTACGTCTCTAGGGTCTAGGGCACATTGTTGGTCATAGTCTTAAAAGGCATTTTTTCCTTATCAATGCAGTAAAGTTCACCACTTAATCAGACCCAACCCAGGGCCCAGCAGGGCTCTCCTTCCACAATGACCATTTACTTCTGGGCCTTCAGAAAGTATTCAGACCCCTTGACATTTTGCACATTTTGTTAAGTTACAAGCTTATTCTGAAATTGATTAAATTCTATTTTTTCATCAATCTACACACAACAACCTATAATAAAAAAACAGAAACATAAATACCTTATTAAATAAGTATTCAGAACTTTTGCTATGAGACTCAAAATTGAGCTCAGACCCATCCTGTTTCCATTGGTCAACATTGCAGTCCACCTGTGGTAAATTCAATTGATTGGACATGATTTGGAAAAACACACCCAACTATATAAGGTCCCACGGTTGACAGTGCATGTCAGAGCAAAAACCAAGGCATGAGGTCGAAGGAATTGTCCGTAGAGCTCCGAGACAGGATTGTGTCGAGGCACAGATCTGGGGAAAGGTACTAAAATAATTCTACAGCATTGACGGTCCCCAAGAACACAGTGGCCTCCATCATTCTTAAATGGAAGATGATTGGAACCACCAACACTCTTCCTAGAGCTGGTCTCCCAGCCAAACTGAGCAATCGGGGGAGAAGGGCATTGGTCAGGGAGGTAACCAAGAACCCAATGGTCACTCTGACAGAGCTCCAGAGTTCCTCTGTGGAGATGGAAGAACCTTCCAGAAGGACAACCATCTATGCAGCACTCCATCAATCAGGCCTTTATGGTAGAGAGGCCAGACGGAAGCCACTACTCAGTAAAAGGCACATGACAGCCCACTTGGAGTTTACCAAAAGGCAACTAAAGACTCTCAGACCATGAGAAACAAGATTCTCTGGTCTGATAAAACAAAGATTGAACACTTTGGCCTGAATGCCACCCGTCACATCTGGAGGAAATCTGGCACCATCCCTACGGTGAAGCATGATGGAGGAGGCATCATGTTGTGGGGATGTTTTCAGCAGCAGGGACTGGGAGAATAGTCAAAGATGAACAGAGCAAAGTACAGAGAGATCCTTGGTGAAAACCTGCTCCAGAGGGCTTAGGACCTCAGACTGGGACGAACGTACTTCTTCCAACAGGACAACGACCTTAAGCACACAGCCAAGACAATGCAGGAGTGGCTTCGGGACAAGTCTCTGAATATCCTTGAGTGGCCCAGCCAGAGCCCGGACTTGAACCTGATCGAACATCTCTGAAGAGACCTGAAAATACCTCTGCAGCGATGCTCCCCATCTAACCTGACAGAGCTCGAAAGGATCTGCAGAGAAGAATGGGAGAATATCCCCAAATACAGGTTTGCCAAGCTTGTAGCGTCATACCCAAGAAGACTGGAGGCTGTAATCGCTGCCAAAGGTGCTTCAACAAAGTACTGAGTAAAGGGTCTGAATACTTTTGAAAATGTGATAACTCCGTTTAATGGAAGCCTCTCTAACATAATCCAGGTAGAATCAGAAATTCCCCAGGGCAGCTGTCTAGGCCACTTATTTACTAACAACATGCCACTGGCTTTGAGTAAAGCCAGTGTGTCTGTGTATGCGGATGACTCAACACTATACACGCCAGCTACTACAGCGACTGAAATGACTGCAACACTTAACAAAGAGCTGCAGTGAGTTTCAGAATGGGTGGCAAGGAATAAGTTGGTCCGACACATTTAAAAAACTATAACCATTGTATTTGGGACATGATTCACTAAACCCTAAACCTCAAATAAATCTTGTAATAAATCATGAGCAAGTTGAGGTGACTAAACTGCTTGGAGTAACCCTGAATTGTAAACTGTCATGGTCAAAACATATTGATACAACAGTAGCTAAGATGGGGAGAAGTCTGTCCATAATAAAGTACTGTTCTACCTTCTTAACAGCACTATCAAAAAGGCAGGTCCTACAGACTCAAGTTTTGATGCAGCTGGACTACTGTTCAGTCATGTGGTCAGGTGCCAAAAAGAGGTAATTGCAAAAATTGCAATTGTCTCAGAACACGGCAGCACAGCTTTCTCTTGGATGAGCAAACAATAATATGCATGTCAATCTCTCCTGGCTCAAAGTGGAGGAGAGATTGACTTCATCACTACTTGTATTTGTGAGAGGTATTGACATGTTGAAAGCTCCGAGCTGTCTGTTTAACTTCTCTCGGCTAGGGGGCGGTATTTTACATTTTACATTTACGTCATTTAGCAAACGCTCTTATTCAGAGCGACTTACAAATAGGTGCATTCACCTTATGATATCCAGTGGAACAACCACTTTACAATAGTACATCTATATCTTTTTGGGGGGGAGGGTAGGGGGGGGTTAGAAGGATTACTTTATCTTATCCCAGGTATTCCTTAAAGAGGTGGGGTTTCAGGTGTCTCCGGAAGGTGGTGATTGACTCCGCTGTCCTGGCATTGTGAGGGAGCTTGTTCCACAATTGGGGTAACAGAGCAGCGAACAGTTTTGACTGGGCTGAGCGGGAACTGTGCTTCCACAGAGGTAGGGAGGCGAGCAGGCCAGAGGTGGATGAACGCAGTGCCCTTCTTTGGGTGTAGGGACTGATCAGAGCCTGAAGGTACGGAGGTGCAGTTCCCCTCAGAGCTCCGTAGGCAAGCACCATGGTCTTGTAGCAGATGCGAGCTTCAACTGGAAGCCAGTGGAGTGTGCGGAGGAGCGGGGTGACGTGAGAGAACTTGGGAAGGTTGAACACCAGACGGGCTGCGGCGTTCTGGATGAGTTGTAGGGGTTTAATGGCACAGGCAGGGAGCCACGCCAACAGTGAGTTGCAGTAATCCAGACGGGAGATGACAAGTGCCTGGATTATGACCTGCGCCGCTTCCTGTGTAAGGCAGGGTTGTACTCTGCGAATGTTGTAGAGCATGAACCTACAGGATCGGGTCACCGCCTTGATGTTAGCGGAGAACGACAGGGTGTTGTCCAGGGTCACGCCAAGGCTCTTAGCACTCTGGGAGGAGGACACAATGGAGTTGTCAACCGTAATGGCGAGATCATGGAACGGGCAGTCCTTCCCCGGGAGGAAGAGCAGCTCCGTCTTGCCGAGGTTAAGCTTGAGGTGGTGATCCGTCATCCACACTGATATGTCTGCCAGACATGCAGAGATGCGATTCGCCACCTGGTTATTAGAAGGGGGAAAGGAGAAGATGAATTGTGTGTCATCTGCGTAGCAATGATAGGAGAGACCATGTGAGGATATGACAGAGCCAAGTGACTTGGTGTATAGCGAGAATAGGAGAGGGCCTAGAACTGAGCCCTGGGGGACACCAGTGGTGAGAGCACGTGGTGCGGAGACGGATTCTCGCCACGCCACCTGGTAGGAGCAACCTGTCAGGTAGGACGCAATCCAAGAGTGAGACACGCCGGAGATGCCCAACTCGGAGAGGGTGGAGAGGAGGATCTGATGGTTCACAGTATCAAAGGCAGCAGAAAGGTCTAGAAGGATGAGAGCAGAGGAGAGAGAGTTAGCTTTAGCAGTGCGGAGAGCCTCCGTGACACAGAGAAGAGCAGTCTCAGTTGAATGACCTTTCTTGAAACCTGACTGATTTGGATCAAGAAGGTAATTCTGAGAGAGATAGCAGAGAGCTGGCCAAGGATGGCATGCTCAAGAGTTTGAGAGGAAAGAAAGAAGGGATACTGGTCTGTAGTTGTTGACGTCGGAGGGATCGAGTGTAGGTTTTTTGAGAAGGGGTGCAACTCTCACTCTCTTGAAGACGGAAGGGACGTAGCCAGCGGTCAAGGATGAGTTGATGAGCGAGGTGAGGGAGAAGGTCTCCGGAAATGGTTTGGAGAAGAGAGGAGGGGATAGGGTCAAGCGGGCAGGTTGTTGGGCGGCCGGCCGTCACAAGTCGCAAAATTTAATCTGGAGAGAGAGGGGAGAAAGAGGTCAAAGCATAGGGTAGGGCTATGTGAGCAGGACCAGCGGTGTCATTTGACTTAACAAACGAGGATCGGATTTCGTCAACCTTCTTTTGAAAATGGTTGACAAAGTAATCTGCAGAGAGGGAGGAGGGGGGAGGAGGATTCAGGAGGGAGTAGAAGGTGGCAAAGAGCTTCCTAGGGTTAGAGGGAGATGCTTGGAATTTAGAGAGGTAGAAAGTGGCTTTAGCAGCAGAAACAGAGGAAGAAAATGTGGAGAGGAGGAAGTGAAAAGATGCCAGGTCCGCAGGGAGGCTAGTTTTCCTCCATTTCCGCTCGGCTGCCTGGAGCCCTGTTCTGTGAGCTCGCAATGAGTCATCAAGCCACGGAGCAGGAGGGGAGGACCGAGCCGGCCAGGAGGATAGGGGACATAGAGATTCAAAGGATGCAGAAAGGGAGGAGAGGAGGCAGAATCAGGAGATTGGTTGGAGAAGGATTGAGCAGAGGGAAGAGATGATAGGATGGAAGAGGAGAGAGTAGCAGGAGAGAGAGAGCAAAGGTTGCGATGGCGCAATACCATCTGAGTAGGGCCAGAGTGAGTAGTGTTGGAGGAGAGCGAGAGGGAAAAGGATACAAGGTAGTGGTCGGAGACTTGGAGGGGAGTTGCAGTGAGATTAGTAGAAGAACAGCATCTAGTAAAGATGAGGTCAAGCGTATTGCCTGCCTTGTGAGTAGGGGGGGACGGTGAGAGGGTGAGGCCAAAAGAGGAGAGGAGTGGAAAGAAGGAGGCAGAGAGAAATGAGTCAAAGGTAGACGTAGGGAGGTTAAAGTCACCCAGAATTGTGAGGGGTGAGCCATCCCGCTGACCAGATGCTCTCGGGGTATGCGAGAACACGTGGTCAGACGAGGAGAGAGCAGTAGGAGTAGCAGTGTTTTCTGTGGTAATCCATGTTTCCATCAGGGCCAAGAAGTCGAGGGACTGGAGGGTAATATAGGCTGAGATGAACTCTGCCTTGTTGGCCGCAGACCGGCAGTTCTGGAGGCTGCCGGAGACCTGGAACTCCACGCGGGTCATGCGCGCTGGGACCACCAGGTTAGAATGGCAGCGGCCATGCGGTGTGAAGCGTTTGTGTGGCCGGTGCAGAGAGGAGAGAACAGGGATAGACAGACACATAGTTGACAGGCTTCAGGAGAGGCTATGCTAATGCAAAGGAGATTGGAATGAAAATTAACTAAACAACTGGGGAAGCGAGAGAGCAGGGCCTCCCTCACTAACCATTCACTGAAACACTCAAATATAACTATTCCAACTTCCACTTAGAAATTATAATTGCTGTAAACTACAGTGGTTCAATGTTTCCAGGAATAGGCTCAAACTTAGTTTATTCAGCTAGATAACTTGGTACAGTATTCTTCCGTGAAACCCACCCAGTGCACCGTATCCTATGACGCCGTAGCTAACTAGCATGCTGGCATCCAATAACACACGGTTAGCACCAATACTTGGTTACAACAAACTATCAATGGATCATTCGTGTCCGTGTCTAGTTCCTTTCATAACACAGAAGTAATTAAATGTTGGCTAGCTAACACAAAGTCAGTCCTGCTAGCTACACAAGTGGACTACACAACTCGAAAGCTTACATTGCAAAAATCTTATTGACTAAAAATGATACAGTACTGCTAGCTGGTAGCGTTGCCTAGCTAGCAGTGGCTGCGTGTACCTTTATCTTTGATACAAAGACAACTATGTAGCAAGCTAACATTACACTAATCAAATCGTTCCGTTGTAATGTATTTAGTTTCTACAGTACTGCTAGTTGGTAAAGTTGACTAGCTAGCAGTGGCTGTGGTGTTGTGATGTTGACGCCGTTTGAAAAACGGCGTGAACGAACGAATACAGCTGGCTAGCTGGCTAGCTAACCTTGTTAGTTTCTCAAAGTTAGTTTCTCAAAGCTACACCTACACCTTTAGCTACACCTTTATCCTTGATGCAAAGACAACTATGTTGCTTGCTAGCTAACATTACACTAATCAGATCGTTCCGTTGTAATGTAATGAAATGAAATGTGATATTACCCGCAGAGCGAAGAACAGCACGACTACTCACTCCAGCATCCGGAAGTTGGTTCGGACGTCCGGATGAAAAGGGTTGCTCAAAGTAAACTGCCTGCTACTCAGGTTCAGAAGCTAGGATATGCATATTATTAGTAGATTTGGATAGGAAACACTCTGAAGTTTCTAAAACTGTTTTAATGATGTCTGTGTATAACAGAACCTATTTGGCAGGCGAAACCCAGAGGACAAACCATCCAGGAAAAAAAGAATTGAAGTCATTCTCTTTTCAATGAGTTTTCAATGGAAATCTAGAATTCTAAGGCAGTTGCTTGCAGTTCCTTTCGCTTCCACTGGATGTCAACAGTCTTTAGAAATTGGTTGATGTTTGTTCATTGTGTAATGAAGAACTAGCCCTGTTCAAAACGAGGGTCGAGTGAAGTATACTGTTGTGTTTGAGGCGCATGACCTGAAAGCACGCTCCACCTTGTTTTCCTCCGGTATTGAACACAGTTTATCCCGTCTTAAATTTTTCGATTATTTACGTTAAAAAATACCTAAAGTTATATTAGGAAAGTTGTTTGAAATGTTTGGACAAAGATTACAGGTAACTAATGAGATATTTTGTAGTCATGTTGCGTGAGTTGGAACCGGTGTTTTTCTGGATCAAATGCGCCAAATAAACTGACATTTGGATATATAACGATGGACTTAATCGAACAAAAGGACCATTTGTGATGTTTATGGGACATATTGATTTGCCAACAGAATAAGCTTGTCAAAGGTAAGGCATGAATTATATCTTTATTTCTGAGTTTCGTGTCGCGTCTGGCAGGTTGAATTATGATTGTCTATGTTTGTTTGGTGGGGTGCTATCCTCAGATAATCACATGGTTTGCATTCGCCGTAAAGCCTTTTTGAAATCTGACACATTGGCTGGATTAACAACAAGTGTAGCTTTAATTTGGTGTATTGCTTGTGTGATTTCATGAAAGTCTAATATTTATAGTAATTTAATTTGAATTTGGCACTCTGCCATTTCACCGGATGTTGTCAAATCGATCCCGTTAACGGGATTTGAGCCATAACAATTAAACGACTAGCACACAGCTCAGACACCAATGCATGTCACAGTTTCTGATTCATTTTTGTGTGCTCCCTTAGGTTACAGCTGGAGGGCACCCTTACTTTGTTTCTGGTGTCCAGGTTACCCTGATCGTTATTATTGGTTTCACCTATGGTTGTTTGCCCTCTCATTTCACCTGTTGCCTCGCTATTTAGGTTCTTCTGTGGGCAGGGGTCTTTGCTTAGGTCTCATGTTTTGAATAGTGTGCTCATGTGCTATTGCTTTGTTTTTTCTGTGAGAACCTTAGTAAATGTTCTGGATTTACCCTTACCTCTGCCTGCTGTGTTTCTCTGCGCCTGGGTCCGAGTTCGTACTAGCATTATTGTCACAGTAGACCTAAGCCACAATTGACCCAGCAGAGATTTCTCCGTCATCCAAGGGACACTCCGAGCTCCACCATTTACGGTCGGCGCTCACCCACCATGGAACTGTGATTGGTCGCCATGAGGCGCGGCTGAAGACATTGTCGAAGGAATTAAGAACTCTTGTGTCTGCTCTGCAGACAGGACAGACGGGAGCAATGGCTGCTACATCTGTGGCAGCTCCTAACCCTCCACTCCTACCAGCTCATTGTCTTCCTCCCTTCAGGAGCCGCATCTCCCAGCACCGGAGCACTATGAGGGTCATCCTAGGAGGTGTCGTGGGTTCCTGCTCCAATGTTCGCTGGTCTTCAAGCTGCAGGCATCAACGTTTCCCACTGAGCGTTCCAGTGTGGCATACGTCATCTCCTTGCTCTCAGGACGGGCTCTGGCCTGGGCCACGGCCATATGGGAGCAACAATCAGACATTTGTTTCAATTGGCAAAGCTTCAGGCAGGAGATGAACAGGGTTTTTGATCACCCCATCAGTGGTAGGAATGCTGCCCAAAAACTCATTGTGCTTCGGCAGCCAGAGCATTGCTGATTACATCATTGACTTTTGGATGCTCGCCATTGAGAGCGTTTGGAATACAGAGGCACTTCACTCAGCCTTTCTGAACGGACTCAGCGAGGTTCTCAAGGATGAATTGGCTTCCCGGGACAACCCTAACACTCTGGATGAACTTATCGTTCTGGTCATTTGGCTTGACAACCGGCTTCGGGAGCGTCGTCGGGAGAGGATGGAGGAGTTCCGTATCGGTTCTACTGTTTCGGGTTCTGCTGAGCGAGTCAATTCTTTGTTGGTTCCACTGCCTTATGCTGCATATGCTTGTTCTGTATGTCGTTGGGGTGTCGTTGGGGTTCTCAATTCGTCTCTGGGCCTCTTCCTCTTATGTTTGCCAGATCCTTCAAAGACTCCTCTCTCATCACTTGTTCGTGAAGGCCGAAAAGTGTGAGTTTCACGTTCCTCAGATATCCTTCCTGCGGTACATCGTGTGTCAAGGATGTGTAAGGATGGACTCCCAAAAGGTAGGAGTGGTGGTCAACTGGCCGCGGCCCAGCACTGTCAAGCAAGTCCAGTGTTTTTTGGGTTTTGCTAATTTCTACCGGAGATTTGTGAGAGACTTTAGTTCTGTGGCTGCGCCATTGACAGCGCTCACCAAGGGCTTGACTGGGCATGTAGGCTGGTCCTCTGCTGCTGAGAATGCGTTCCAGGACCTGAAACGTCGGTTTTCTTCAGCACTCATTCTTGTTCATGCGGATCCTTCTCTTCCCTTCATGGTAGAGGTGGACGCGTCTGATGTTGGTGTGGGTGCGGTTCTGTCTCAGCGCTCGGCTAAAGACCAAAAGCTTCATCCCTGTGCCTTCTTCTCCAGACGTCTCTCTCCAGCGGAGAGGAACTATGATGTCATAAATCGGGAGATTCTTGCAGTTAAACTGGATTTGGAGGAGTGGCAGCACTGGTTGGAGGGTTCGGAACACCCCTTTACAGTTTGGACTGACCACAAGAACCTGGCCGACATCCAGGAGGCTAAACGCCTCAGTCCCTGGCAGGCTCATTTGGCTCTCTTCTAAACTCGGTTCAGATTCATGTTATCTTACCATCCGGGGTCTAAGAACGTGAAGCTGGATGCCCTTTCTCGCCAGTTTCCTTGCTCCATTGAGGATCGGCCGCTTGGATCCGTCATCCCCAGGTCGCTCATCCTTGCGCCGGTGTCCTGGGGTATAGAAACTGTGGTGAGGGAGGCGCATGGTAGGGAGACAGTTCCAGACGGCTGTCCACCTAACAGACTTTTTGTCCCTATTGGACCACGATCCAAGGTACTTCAGTGGTCTCACTCATCGTGTCTCACTTCTCATCCGGGAGGGTAGCGAACCCTAGAATTTTTGAAAAGGAGATTTTGGTGGCCCTCGGCGGATGCAGACACTAAAACCTTGATGGCTGCTTATCCGACCTGCACCCGGAACAGGACTCCTCGTCAGCAGCCTCTGGGGCTTCTTCATCCGCTGCCAATACCTTCTCGACCCTGGTCTCATCTCTCTATGGATTTCTTCATGGGCCTTCCATACATGAAGGGCACATTTTGGCATTTGCTGTATGATCGATGAGAAACTCCATATTGAAAATGTACGCTCCCTTACTAGACGTCCGCGAATGTTTGGAAAATTCACGGATGGCGGCGGGCCGTACACCGGGGCCAGATCATTGAACGAAGTCTCTCGGACATTCGGTTTTCATTTTATAAAATGTTCAAATTTTTGTCATTTTTCCACTGTCCCGGTAAATTCCAGCAAAGGTTGAGACCGAGTCTGATCGGCAGACCATTCCATAAAAACTAAGCTTTATAGGTTTCCTTAGAAATTCTAGGAAAAATAAGGAGGCCTGCGACTTGTGACCGTAACGTATGGGTAGGTACACTATGTAGGGCAGGACCAAATCGGAGAGATAGGTAAGAGCAAGTTCATGTAATGCTTTGTAGCATTGAAATTGCACCCTAGCCTTAACAGGAAGCCAGAGGCTAGCACTGAAGAAATGCTTTGGGGGTTCTAGTCAAGATTCTAGCAGCCATATTTAGCACCAGATGAAGTTTTTTTAGTGCCTTATCCAGGTACCTGGAGAGTTAAGCATTGCTATATTCTAATCTTGAAGTGACAAAAGCATGGAAAAGCTTTTTGGCATAATTTCTGCAGAAAAAGTTTCTGAGTTTGTCAAAAGTGAGTGATCAGGGCATTACAGTGTTTGTTGACTCTAGTCATGTGCCTCACTCCCTCCGCCCACTACCTACTCAAACAGCAGAGCATGATCACAAATGTGAAACCACAGTTCTTGAAAGCAACACTCATTTCATGACCACGCAGGGACAGCTTATTTGTCCATACCAATGATTTCATGAAGGGCCATACACACACTAATTGATGACATCTTACTGACAGGATGCCAGGGCATTTGTTGTTGAAAATATCTAAAGGAATTGCCATTGTTCCATACAAACAAATCTCTCATGGGACAGTTGAGCTAACATAGGCTAATGTGATTAGCATGAGATTGTAAGTATGGTCATGTCCTATAGTAGAGTAGGTCAGGGCGTGACAGGGGGTGTTTTGTGTTTTTCTATGTTTTCTATTTCTATGTTTATGTCTAGTTTTTCTATATCTATGTTGGGGTTTCTTGGGGTTGATCTCCAATTGGAGGCAGCTGGTCCTCGTTACCTCTAATTGGAGATCATATTTAAGTTGGGGATTGTCTATGGGGTTTTTGCGGATAGTTGTTTTCCGTTTTGTATGTGTTACCTGACGGAACTCTTGGTGGTCGATTTGTTGTTTTTGTTAAGTGTTTCGTTAATAAAGTAAATATGAGCACTCTACACGCTGCGCCTTGGTCCCCTTTATACGACCCTCGTTACAGTACTACTCACCATGAATTGATCAAGCGGCGTGCCCAGGCACAAATGGACACCTGGTCTCATAAGGAGTGGACGGAGAGGAGAAACTGAACTTGGGGCCAGGTAATTGAGCGATATCGGAGCCTACCTGGGAAGAACGAGAGGCAGCCCCCCAATTTATTTTGGGGGGGGCACACGGGTAGTTTGGCTGGGCCAGGGGTGAGGCCTGAGTCAACTCCCTGTGCTTATTATGGTGAGCATGTGCCTGCCTCTCGCACTCTCTCTCCAGTGCGCCTCCATAGCCTAGTACGTCCTGTGCCTGCTCCTCGCGCTGTCCCTCCAGCGCGCCTCCATAACCCAGTACGTCATGTGCCTTTTCTTCGCACTCTCCTTCCAGTTCGCATCCATAGCCCAGTAAGGCCGGTGCCTGCTTTGAGCACTCGGTGCGTCTCCCCAGTCCGCAAAGACCGGTTCCAGCTCCACGTACAAAGCCTCCAGTGATAATCGATGGATGGACGCCTGTAGAGATGATCCATGGCACTAAGCCTCTAGTGATGATCCATGGCCCGGAGCCTGTAGGGATAAACCAGGGCACGAAGCCTGTAGGAATAATCCATGGCCCGGCACCTGTAGAGATAATTCATGGTAAGAAGCCTCCAGTGATGATCCATGGCGCGGAACCTGTAGAGATGATCCATGGCATGGAGCCAGCAGCAATGGTCACTAGTCCGGAACCTAGTATGACGCCTCCCAGTCTGGAACCTCCGGCAACGTTTCTCCGTCCGGAGCCTCCTGCGACGCTCCCCAGTCCGGAACCTCCAGCGACGCTCCCCAGTCCGGAGCCTCCAGCGACGCTCCCCAGTCCGGAGCCTCCAGCGACGCTCCCCAGTCCGGAGCCTCCAGCGACGCTCCCCAGTCCGGAGCCTCCAGCGACGGTCTGCAGTCCAGAGTCTTCAACGGCAGTCTGCAGCCCAGAGTCTTCAGCGGCGGTCTGCAGCCCAGAGCCTCCAACGGCAACCTGCAGCCCAGAACCTCCAGCGGCGGCCTGCAGCCCAGAACCTCCAGCAATGATCTACAGTCCAGTTCCTTTGACGACGATCCACGGTCAGGTGGTAATAAAGCAGAAAGATCAGCGGGTGGAGCGGAGAGTACACCCCGAACCGGAGCCGCCTCCAATGCTGGAGGTTAAGGTTATGTGGACTGCATTTGAGCCGCCATAGACAATTATCACCCTCCCTACCCTCCCTTTTGATTTGTGTTTTTTTTTGTTGTTGGTTTGTTGCATTCGGAGTCTGCACCTTTGGAGGGGGGTCTGTCACATCTTGACCCTAGTAAGATGTCATTTTCTATTGTAGAGTAGGTCAGAGCGTGACAGGGGGTGTTTTGTGTTTTTCTATGTTTAGTTCTAGTTTTTCTATTTCTATGTTGGGGTTGATCTCCAATTGGAGGCAGCTGGTCCTTGTTACCTCTAATTGGAGATCATATTTAAGTTGGGGGTTTGTCTATGGGGTTTTTGTGGGTAGTTGTTTTCCGTTTTGTATGTGTTACCTGACGGAACTGTTGGTGGTTGTTTTGCTGTTTTTGTTTTGCTGTTTTTGTTAAGTGTTTCGTTAATAAAGTAAATATGAGCACTCTACACGCTGTGCCTTGGTCCCCTTTATACGACCCTCGTTACAAGTACAGTGACTTGCAAAAGTATTCATCCCCCTTGGAATTTTTCCTATTTTGTTGCATAACAACATTTAAATTGATGGACATACACAAAATAGTCCCAAATGGTGAAGTGAAATTAAAAAAATAACTTGTTTAAAAAAATTCTAAAAAATAAAAAAGTGGTGCACGCATATGTATTCGCCTCCTTTGCTATGAAGCCCCTAAATAAGATCTGGTGCAACCAATTAACTTCAGAAGTCAATTAAATTGTTAAATAAAGTCCACCTGTGTGCAATCTAAGTGTCACATGATCTGTCACATGATCTCAGTATATATACACCTGTTATGAATGGCCCCAGAGTCTGCAACACCACAAAGCAAGGCAAACCACCAAGCAAGCGGCACCATGAAGACCAAGGAGCTTTCCAAACAGGTCAGGGACAAAGTTGTGGAGAAGTACAGATCAGGGTTGGGTTATGAAAAATACTTTGAACATCCCTCGGAGCACCATTAAATCCATTATTAAATAATGGAAAGATTATGGCACACCAACAAACATGCCAGGAGAGTGCCGCCCACCAAAACTCACGGACCAGGCAAGGAGGGCATTAATCAGAGAGGCAACAAAGAGACCAAAGATAACCCTGAAGGAGCTGCAAAGCTCCACAGCGGAGATTGGAGTATCTGTCCATGGGACCACTTTAAGCCGTACACTCCACAGAGCTGTGCTTTACGGAAGAGTGTCCAGAAAAAAGCCATTGCTTAAAACCTCTTAAGGATCGGACCCTTTTTTTCAATTTTCGCCTAAATTGACATACCCAAATCTAACTGCCTGTAGCTCAATCCCTGAAGCAAGGATATGCATTTTGTTAGGACCATTTCAAAAGAAACATTTAGAAGTTTTTGGAAATGTGAAAGGAATGTAGGAGACTATAACACATTAGATCTGGTAAAAGATAATACAAAGAAAAAAACAACTGTTTACAAAAAAAACAGTTTTAGAAACTTCCGAGTGTTTTCTATCCAAATCTACTAATAATATGCATATCCTACATTCTGGGCCCGAGAAGCAGGCAGTTTAATTTGGGTCTGTTTTTCATCCGGCCGTGAAAATACTGCCCCAAGTCCCGAAGAGGTTTTAAGCAATAATCTAGCTCTGCCCAGTTGCATAGGTTCCGGTGTATCTGACTCAACCGTCACCGATGATTCTCGAGGGAACTCGGGTGTCTTCTTGGAAATACAGCCTTCGAGGACTTCTGGATTCCTTTGGAGATGAACGAGCAGCAGCGGATGAACGAGTGTGCCCAAGGCCTTCTCTCACTCCTGCGTTCCTTTCGACGCCCATCAATCCTAAGAGTAAGGGCGATGAGGGAATCGAGGCCCCGCGGTAACTCCCGAGCTGCTAGCTCGTCTTTTATTTCCTCTGAGAGTCTGTGAAGAAAGGTATCGAATAGGGACTCCGGATTCCAGGCACTCTCGGCGGCCAATGTGTGAAAATCTACTGCGTAGGCTGCCACACTACGTGAGTCTTGACGTAACTCAAGTAGTTTTCAGGCTGCCTCTCTCCCAGATACCGGAGAATCGAACACCTTCCTCACCTCTGCCATGAAATCTTCCAGATGATGACAAATGGCGGATTGTTGCTCCCAAACTGCCGTAGCCCAGGAGAGCGCCCTTCCTAACATTAGCGTAATAATATACTCTATCTTCGACCAGTCCGAAGGGAACGTAGATGGCTGTAGCTGAAAAATAAGCGAGCATTTGAGAAAGAAAACCACGGCAGGTTCCAGGATCCCCAGAATATCGCTCCGGAGGTGGTAAGCGGTAGGCTGTACAAACCCACCACTGGTGGTTGGGAGGTCTCAGAGGTGGCAGGCTGCCTATGAGCTAACTCACTGATTCGCTCCATAATAGCCTTGAACCCTTGGTCTTGGCGTTCCGTCAGGGAACGAAGCCCTTCCAAAAGGTCCAGCAGTAGCTCCTCATGCCTCCCAATGGTGGCTCCCTGCAGGGAGACAGCGTGGTGGCGCTGGTCCAAGTTTGCTGGGTCTGTCATGGCCAGTTCCTACTATAAGGGCACAAGGCAAGACCCAGATGCAGACATGGGAGTCAGATGGTTTGAGTCTTTGATATTTATTAATAATCCAAAAGGGGTAGGCAAGAGAATGGTCGTGGACAGGCAAAAGGTCAAAACCAGTTCAGAGCCCAGGAGGTGCAGTGTGGCAGGCAGGCTCGAGGTCAGGGTAGGCAGAATGGTCAGGCAGGCGGGTACAGAGTCCTGAAAACAGGCAAGGGTCAAAACCGGGAAGACTAGCAAATAAGAATAGAAAAGGTAAGAGCGCGGGAAAAACATGCTGGTTGACTTAGAACATACAAGACAAACTGGCACAGACAGAAAACACAGGTATAAATATCCAGGGGATAATGGGGAAGATGGGTGACACCTGGAGGGGGTGGAGACAAGCACAAGGACAGGTGAAACAGATCAGGGTGTGACACTGGCTAATATCAACAAGGGCTTTCTACAACATTAGAAACGTTTGCGCAGCTACCTAGCTAGCTAACATAACACAAGACCAAAAAAAACACACACAGACACACATTGCCGAACAACGCTACTGCAAACTTCTGGTTCAAAGTATTTTAACAAGGCTGAGTGGTTGACAACTTCAATGTCTTTGCTGTGTGAACACAAAAGTGATTTACTGTGGACACTGTTCAGAATTGCTAAACACTGTAGGCAGGCTAATGTTTGACAATCCTACCAGTGTGTCTGAGCTCCAATGAACACTGTCCAGGTGTCTTTTCAGTTTATCTAAGAGCAAGAGCCACTTCAACAACTGTGAAATGACTGTGAAATTAAAGCAAGTTATTTGCAGTTCTATGCATTGTGCCATGGAGCGGAGGGACAATTTTACAACAAATGTAATACAATTCCACTTATTTTGACATGGGGCAGTTTGACATTTTACATTTTACAGTTTTAAAGCACATGTCCTGCAATTCTACACATTTTGCCATGACTTATGCCATGTTTATGATCTGAGTGAGAGCTACTAACAAAGTCAATGGAGGCCCCCTGGAGGTCAGGGCCCCTGGGCACATGCCCTGCATTCCCGTTTGGTACTCGGCCATGATTACTACAAGTTTTGGTAAATGGCAAGAAGAATTTACCAAAAAAGGGCATGCCAATGTAAAAAACATCAAGCTGCTTGCTTATCGACTACCACTTCCTTCCAATTCGGCCCATACCTGGCTCGAAATCGGGAACTCTGCCTCATAAACACACATAACCGCCCTCCTCAAGCGTCTTAGCCGATGCGTCACCTCAAAAGCTAGCTAATGAGGTAATGCAAGCAGGACAGTGAGGAGTAAGTCTCACACATCCACATGTGCTATAACCAATACGCCGCTGGGACGCTCTTTGCAGACAACAGTATATTCTGCAAAACCTGCAATTTAGCATAAATTATAAACAGAAAGACAGGATAGACAGCCATCTGATAAAAATAAACACATTATCCTGTCTTTTTATTCTTATTTATTTTTTATTTAACCTTTATTTAACAAGGTAAGCTAGTTGAGAACAAGTTCTCATTTACAACTGCGTCCTGGCCAAGATAAAGCAAAGCAGTGCAAGAGAAACAACAACAGTCTCAGAGGGATGCTTCTACCTTAAAAGGTTGTGGAGCATATAGCAAACAGTCTCATTCTTATACAACAAGACAACATCAATTAACAAAAATATTTCACAACGTATTCATCTGTTCTTAACATATGGGCATGATAAGCATTTTTTTATCAGAAAACATAGATGAGAAATGTAGACTATTTTCAGAACATAAATGGCTAGCCTGTTTTCATTCTCTATAGAATAACAACCCTACAACTTCTCCAACTCTGTTCTAAGAAAACAGTATTTGGAGACGTATGCTTCTCCACCTCCACAAAGCGTGCATAAAAGCTCAGGTACTCAGAATGATATTCGATAACACTTCCTTTTAAGTGGTCCTTATTACAGAGTAATAAAACTGTAAGTGCGATCGAATTGAGAAAATAAACACACCAGTACACGTAATATATGCATAAATACAATATAATTACAAGGTGTTAGACAATGTGTCTGGAAGGGTACATACTTGCAATTATAGTGTACCGATAGCCAGTGGTGGAAAAAGTACCCAATTGTCATACTTGAGTAAAAGTAAACATTTCTTAATAGAAAATGACTCAAGTAAAAGTGAAAGTCAACCAGCAAAATACTCCTTGAGTAAGTCAAAAAGTATTTGGTTTTAAATATACTTAAGTATCAAAAGTAAAAGTATAAATAATTTCTCATTCCTTATACTGTATTAACCAAACCAAAAGGCACGATTTTCTAAATTTATGGATAGCAAGGGGCACACTCCAACACTCAGACAAAATTTACAAATGAAGCATTTGAGTTTAGTGAGTCCGGCAGATCAGAGGCAGTAGGGACGATCAGGGATGTTCTCTTGATAAGCGTGTGAATTGGACCATTTTCCTGTCCTGCTAAGCATTCGAAATGTAATGAGTACTTTTGATGACAGGGAAAATGTAAAAAGTACATTATTTTCTATAGAACTGTAGTGAAGTTAAAGTTGTCAAAAATATAAATAGGAAAGTAAAGTACAGATACCCCCAAAAAACGTTATTTGAAGATGCACTTGAGGATCACTCTCAAACTTTTGTATAATTTCAGCCAGTAGCTTTGAAAGTGGTGATCATGACCCAAAAGTGTTCCCCATTTTTGTGCACTAAGTCATCCATTTCGTATGATATGTTACGTCCTGCAAAAAAACCCGTCTATTTTTGTTGTTGTTGTGCAATTTGTATAATATGTTAGGAATCCAATTCATACTACATGTTACGAATTTGTTGTGCTTAAGATCTTTAAGTACTGGTACTTTAGCTTACACCACTGCCAATAGCATCCCAACACACCATTTTCAGCCTGCACAAAGCACATTATATTTGTTTGCCAACTGAGAACCGCTCACCCCGTAGACACAGCTCTGGAGTCTGATGCCTAGGCCCAGGTTTCAAATTAATGGAACCTTACAGTGGGGGAAAAAAATTATTTGATCCCCTGCTGATTTTGTACGTTTGCCCACTGACAAAGAAAGGATCAGTCTATAATTTTAATGGTAGGTTTATTTGAACAGTGAGAGACAGAATAACAACAAAAATATCCAGAAAAAAGCATGTCAAAATTTTATAAAATGATTTGTATTTTAATGAGGGAAATAAGTATTTGAACCCCTCTCAATCAGAAAGATTTCTGGCTCCCAGTTGTCTTTTATACAGGTAACGAGCTGAGATTAGGAGCACACTCTTAAAGGGAGTGCTCCTAACTGCAGCTTGTTACCTGTAAAAAAAGACATGTCCACAGAAGCAATCAATCAATCAATCAGATTCCAAACTCTCCACCATGGCCAAGACCAAAGAGCTCTCCAAGGATGTCAGGGACAAGATTGTAGACCTACACAAGGCTGGAATGGGCTACAAGACCATCGCCAAGCAGCTTGGTGAGAAGGTGACAACATTTGGTGCGATTATTCGCAAATGGAAGAAACACAAAATAACTGTCATCCCTCGGCCTGTGGCTCTATGCAAGATCTCACCTCGTGGAGTTGCAATGATCATGAGAACGGTGAGGAATCATCCCAGAACTACACGGGAGGATCTTGTCAATGATCTCAAGGCAGCTGGTACCATAGTCACCAAGAAAACAATTGGTAACACACTACGCCGTGAAGGACTGAAATCCTGCAGCGCCCGCGAGGTCCATCCTGCTCAAGAATACATATACATGTCCGTCTGAAGTTTGCCAATGAACATCTGAATGACTCAGAGGACAACTGTTGAAAGTGTTGTGGTCAGATGAGACCAAAATGGAGCTCTTTGACATCAACTCAACTCGCCGTGTTTGGAGGAGGAGGAGTGCTGCCTATGACCCCAAGAACACCATCTCCACCGTCAAACATGGAGGTGGAAACATTATGCTTTGGGGGTGTTTTTCTGCTAAGGGGACAGGACAACTTCACCGCATCAAAGGGACGATGGACGGGGCCATGTACCGTCAAATCTTGGGTGAGAACCTCCTTCCCTCAGCCAGGGCATTGAAAATGGGTCGTGGATGGGTATTCCAGCATGACAATGACCCAAAACACATGGCCAAGGCAACAAAGGAGTGGCTCAAGAAGAAGCACATTAAGGTCCTGGAGTGGCCTAGCCAGTCTCCAGACCTTAATCCCATAGAAAATCTGTGGAGGGAGCTGAAGGTTCGAGTTGCCAAACGTCAGCCCGAAACCTTAATGACTTGGAGAAGATCTGCAAAGAGGAGTGGGACAAAATCCCTCCTGAGATGTGTGCAAACCTGGTGGCCAACTACACGAAACATCTGACCTCTGAGATTGCCAACAAGGGTTTTGCCACCAAGTACTAAGTCATGTTTTGCAGAGGGGTCAAATACTTATTTCCCTCATTAAAATGTAAATCAATTTATAACATTTTTGACATGCGTTTTTCTGGATTTGTTATTCTGTCTCTTACTGTTCAAATAAACCTACTATTAAAATGATAGACTGATCATTTCTTTGTAAGTGGGCAAACGTACAATATCAGCAGGGAATCAAATACTTTTTTCCCCCACTGTATGTGCACAATTGCAAAAACGTGTTCACTAACGGTTCACAAATAAAATTGTTTAATTTGTTAAATCATTCAACAGTGTAAGTATTTGACAATGGGTCAATTGCTTTAACCATCAATTAAAATGTTTTAGACACATTAACAAACAGTTATGGTTAAAATTGTGAAATAGTAATTTGTGCTTGCCAAATTGTAAGCTTGGTTGAATAATGGTTAATAAATGCACTTAAATGGTCAAAGGACAAACTCTTATTCATCATGTAATCTTGCAAGGTTTTCACTGTTGTAATGCAAACAGAGCACACCCAGCATGTTAACGTTAGCTAGCTAGGTGTGTCAACACACACTTTGAGTAACGTTAGTTCCTTTTCAATGTAGGTAAACATTAGCTAACTTATTAGTGTTAGTACAGGTGCATGATGGCAGAGATGTTTCACCGGAAGTGTAAATGTGAAGCATCCAATGGGAGTTTCCTCTACTCACCAAATATGGTGGGGAGAGGAAGCTCAGTGGCTGATAGTAGGAGATAATTGGAGTGAGATGGAACTCGACTGACATTCTTCCAATTTTCTCATCGATTAAACATTTGATCTCAATACAGTTTTCTGTTCCCAAAACTACAAAATGTTACGAACAGACTCAATGGACTAAGTTTTGTAGACTTTACCCTTTGCCAAAGTTTCATAAAATTGTGTTCTTTAGGAGTGCGAGGGTGAATTAAGTTATTGCCCATGCACACTTCACAGAGTAGCCATTCCCTAATGGAAATGTGCAAATTGAGTTAGTTATAAAAATCTTTGATGATAGCATGCACTTTTATATCTAGCTGGATAACACAAGGACTAGCTAGGTAGATAGCCAGGCCAAGTTAGCTATATGCTTAAACTAGAGAAAGCATGATGATGATAACTAGTATAGGGGAACGTAGTGTCTAATGCTAAATTATCATACCTTATTTTTCTTTACCACAGTTCCACAAGGTCTCAGACACTAGGATGGGAAAATGCTTACAAGAAAGAAACTGATCGCTCTTACTGACAGTTGTGGCTGCTTTGCGTGAGGTATTGTTGTCTCTACCTTCTTGCCCTTTGTGCTGTTGTTTGTGCCCAATAATGTTTGTACCATGTTTTGTGCTGCTACCATGTTGTGTTGCTACCATGCCATGTTGTCATGTGTTTCTGCCTTGCTATGTTGTTGTCTTAGGTCTCTCTTTATGTAGTGTTTTGTTGTCTCTCTTTCGTGATGTGTGTTTTGTCCTATATTTATATTATTTATTTTTTATCCTAGCCCCTGTCCCTGTAGGAAGCCTTTTGCCTTTTGGTAGGCCATCATTGTAAATAAGAATTTTAGTTTTTTTTACATGTTGCAATAAAGTTGACTAAAGTAGGGGCTTATCTATTGTTTGTAATTATTTTCACTTGGTAATGAGTAGTAGGCCTAAGTAATTATATAGAAAGGGCTAGATCCTGTGTAACACCTAGTAATTACACTGTACTTATGCAGATATTACATGTATTCTGTGGTGCAATTGTGTCTTTATCCTCCTACTTGGATCTCGTTTCCAGAAGCTTTAAATTGAGGCCCAGGTTGTCAGGATGGGTGTACTGTATAAGTACACATTCGTTACAAGTAAGTACCCCGCAAGCAAGATACACTTCATTTTACCTAGCTAAATCCTGTGTAACAACTAGTAATTACATTGTACTTAGGCAAACATTGCATTACAAAAGCCCTTGCTGTGTACCATAGGTCCTTGTAGTTCCAATGAAATTGATAGATGTGACTGAATGTTGGCCTATAGTATAGGTCTATATTCTGTGTTTTGTCAGTTCAGGACCTTTTTTACTTCTATACTCTCATTTTAAATGTATGTAGTTCTATCCTTATGTAATTGCTTTCGTCGTAATGAGAAGGGGACCAAAACGCAGCGTGGTAAGTGCTCATATTTATTACTATAACGAAACACTTAAACAAAGATACAAAACGAAAGCAACCAGTTCCGTCAGGCAACAGATAAATAAACGGAAAACAACTACCCACAAACACAGGTGGGAAAAGGCTGCCTAAGTATGATTCCCAATCAGAGACAACGATAGACAGCTGCCTCTGATTGGAAACCATACTCAGCCAAAACAAAGAAATACAGCACATAGAATGCCCACCCCATGTCACACCCTGACCTAACCAAACAGAGAAAAACATCTCTCTCAGGTCAGGGCGTGACACCTTGTCTATTTTTGTTCTGTATTATGTCTTGTTTTATGTTCTGTGTGTACCCCAGGAAGAGTAGCCGCTGCTTTTGAAATAGCTAATGGGGATCCTAATTAAAGAACAAATACCTCCCCATATCTCCTTTATATTAAACAGGAACTGTAAGGACGAGAGTTGGGACAGTGGGGGGAAGAGGGAGGGAGGGAGGGAGAGAGACTGTTCTCATTGTGTTGCCTATATCCTGTAGAACCAGTCTATGCACATGGGTGTGACTCACAAATGTGTTCCAGAGGAGCTGGATGTAGCTTGAGGAGTGAGACAGATCAATGTTTCCCATAGCTTGAAAGGGTTGTGGAGGGCCACAGAGACCTAGTAGACCCAGCCTCATCTAGTGACCTCACCCAAAGAGGACAACTCAATCCTGCGTTCGATTTGTAACTGGGGGCCCTGACCCTGTGGGCCTTTCTGCTCTCTCACCAAGCTTGGGTCTTCTCTATGGCTTTTGTTCAGCACTAGTCAGGGATATTTTTCATTACATAACATAGCATCACATTACATCTATAGTTTTGTAGTTTTGGCATATTTATTTCTCTTAAGATTTTTAATGCATCAAGCACATGATTTCATTGGCCTCATGGATCCATTTGATGCAGGCAAGTTGAAAAACATATACATAATAAATTATATTAAAATATGATATAATACATTCTGGAAAAGTCTCTTCCACTTCTTATTTTTGTTTCTCAACCCTCCTCACAAATCTAAAGTAATGCAGTTATCCCGACTAACATGAAAGAGAGATCTTCTAACTTGTACATTTTTAGAACCAGGTCACAGAATTCCCAGAGCATGTTTCTGGAAATGTGGAACACCCTGAATTCCTGAGACAGAGTGCGAGCTAAATAGTCCTCCATAAACAAATGCTTAGAGCCAGCCTTAATCGAACACGTGTGGCCCCTCCACTGTTCGCACAAAACCCATGCAGGCACTGTGAGAAAGAGGGGGTGGTGGTGTGTGTTGGAGAGGGGGGAATATTTTCTGAGTCAAGAAATATTATAGAGTTTACATGTTGTTTCAGGTCAAGGGCTAAGCCTATCAGGTATCAAGGTAAGACCCAAGTGCAGACTGTGTGAATTAACAATGTTTATTTTAACAACAGGGGCAGGCAAACGACAGGTCAAGGCAGGCAGGGGTCGAGAATCCAGAGTAGGAGCGAAGGTACAGGGCGGCAGGCAGGCTCAGAGTCAGGGATAGGCAGAGTTCAGTAATACAGAGGTGGAGCAAAGGTAGAGGATGGCAGGCAGGCTCAGGGACAGGCAGAGTGGTCATGCGGGTGGGTACAGGGTCAGGACAGGCAAGGGTCAAAACCAGGAGGACAAGAAAAGAGAGGCTGGGAAAAGATAGGAGCTGACAGGACAAACGCTGGTAAGCTTGACAAACAAGACGAACTGGCACAGACAGACAGAAAACACAGGTATAAATACCCAGAGGATAAGTGGGGAAGATGGGCGACACCTAGAGAGGGTGGAGACAAGCACAAGGACAGGTGAAACAGATCAGGGCGTGGCAATTTCCAAGCCCCCAGGAAGACGTCCCGTGGCAGGCACAGCTGACTTCATGCAATGAGTGTGGCAGGATGGGCTCCAGCCCACGATGGCACCAGTAGTCCAGTCAATGGAGGGATTATGTCGCTGGAGCCAAGAGAATCACAATACCATGGGAACCTGTGGAGACTCAACCAGCAGGAATTGGATCATCTCGCTGTGGTTCCCTGACACTTGTAGGTTGACGGGGGTGGTCTGGTGGGTGACCCGGCATATAGAGAGCCCGTCAAGCACTCTAACACCCATGGAAATGGAGAGGGGTTGAGTGAGGATGCCCAGCTCAGACACCAGGGTAATGTCCATGAGACTCACATCGGCCCCCGAGTCGATGAGTACCTGGAGAGACTTGGACTGGTCGCCACATAGCAGGGTGGCATAGAGAAAGGGGCTAGTAAGGGGAGAAGAACAATTGTCTTAAGACCCAACAGTGTACTCACTCCAACGAATGAGCTAGGTCTCTTGAAGGGACAGGTAGACACAAAATGACCAGCAGTACAGCAATACAGACAACTCTAGGTCTGAAATCTGCGTACGCATTCGGCTGGAAACAGCCTAGCCCTGCTGAGCTGCATCGGCTCGGGAAGAGGTGATTCGTCAGTCTCTGGAGGCTCCTGGAGGGACTCGGGTAAACTTGGATCCTCTCGGGGACGTAGACGCTGGGGAAGGTATAATGCCTGAGTGAACGATTGGGACCGCAATTGGACATCTTCTCCCTCCTATGTTTCCGTAGCCGACCATCGATCCGGATGGTTAACTCTTACATCTAGACGTTCCGCTAGCGGAACACCTGCTCCAATATCCAATGATGGGTGTGGCGCGAAATACAAACTCCTCGAAAATCCGAAAACTTCAATTTTTCAAACATATGACTATTTTAAGCATTTTAAAGACAAGACTCTTCTTTATCTAACCACACTGTCCGATTTCAAAAAGGCTTTACAACGAAAGCAAAACATTAGATTATGTCAGGAGAGTACCCAGCCCAAAATAATCAGACACCCATTTTTCAAGCTAGCATATAATGTCACAAAAAACAAAACCACAGCTAAATGCAGCACTAACCTTTGATAATCTTCTTCAGATGACACTCCTAGGACATGATGTTATACAATACATGCATGTTTTGTACAATCAAATTCATATTTATATCAAAAACCAGCATTTTACATTAGCATGTGATGTTCAGAACTAGCATCCCCACCGAACACTTCCGGTGAATTTACTAAATTACTCACGATAAACGTTCACAAAAAACATAAATTATTTTAAGAATTATAGATACCGAACTCCTTTATGCAATCGCGGTGTCCGATTTTAAAATAGCTTTTCGGTGAAAGCACATTTTACAATATTCTGAGTAGATAGCCCGGCCATCATGGCTAGCTATTTTGACACCCACCAAGTTTGGCACTCACCAAACTCAGATTTACTATAAGAAAAATTGGATTCGTCAGAATGCACTCCCAGGACTTCTACTTCATTAAACAAATGTTGGTTTGGTTCCAAATAATCCATAGTTATATCCAAATAGCGGCGTTTTGTTCGTGCGTTCAAGACACTATACGAAGGGTAACGAAGGGTGACGCGCGGACGCGTATCGTGACAAAAAAAAGAAAAATATTCCATTACCGTACTTCGAAGCATGTCAAACGCTGTTTATAATCAATTTTTAAGCGATTATTCTCGTAAAATAGCGATAATATTCCGACCGGGAGTTGTTGTTTTTGTTCAAAGACTGATAATCTAAAATTGACTCTTCACGTGCACGCGCGCCCCCGTCTCATCGTTCTCAGATCGACCACTTACCAAATGCGCTACTGTTTTTCAGCCATGGGGCTGCAAAGTCATCATTGAACATTCTGGCGCCTTCTGAGAGCCTATGGGAGCCTTAGAAAATGTCACGTTACAGCACAGATCCTTTGTTTTGGATAGAGATGACAAAGAAGGCCAAGAAATGGTCAGACAGGGTACTTCCTGTACAGAATCTTCTCAGGTTTTGGCCTGCCATTTGAGTTCTGTTATAGACACCATTCAAACAGTTTTAGAAACTTTGGAGTGTTTTCTATCCAAAGCTACTAATTATATGCATATTCTAGTTTTTGGGCAGGAGTAATAACCAGATTAAATCGGGTACGCTTTTTATCCGGCCGTGAAAATACTGCCCCCCATCCATAACAAGTTAACGCAATGAGTTAGTCAAAATCTGTCGGTAGTTCTCGGGCTGCCAGCTCATCCTATACCTCCTCTGATAATCTGTGCAGGAACGTGTCAAACTGCGCTTCCGGGTTCCAGGTACCCTCCGCTGCTAGCGTACGGAACTCCACCGCATAGTCTGCCACATGGAGCCTCAAACTTTTCTTACCTCCACCACAAATACCTCCAGACTGAGGCACGTCCTGTGCCTGCTCCCAGAGCCAGGCCTCCTGCATGTCTCCCCCAGTCTGGTGAGTCCTGTGCCTGCTCCCACAGCCAGGCTTCCTGCAAGTCTCCCCAGCCTGGTGAGTCCTGTGCCTGCGCCCAGATCCAGGCCTACTGCAAGTCCCGCCAGTCTGGAGCCGCCAGAGTCGCCCGCCTGTCCGGCGCTGCCAGAGTCGCCCGCCTGTCCGGCGCTGCCAGAGTCGCCCGCCTGTCCGGCGCTGCCAGAGTCGCCCGCCTGTCCGGCGCTGCCAGAGTCGCCCTCCAGTCCGGGGCCCGCGGCGAGGGACCCCGCTCTAGAGGAGCCACCAAAGTGGGGTGGGCCAGTGGTGGAGCGGGGTCTGCGTCCCGCTCCAGAGCCGCCACCGCGGAGAAATGCCCACCCAGATCCTCCCCTATAGGTTCAGGTTTTGCGTCCGGAGTCCGCACCTTTGGGGGGGTACTGTCATGACCTGACCTGAGAGAGCCTTTTTATGTCTCTATTTAGGTTTGGTCAGGGTGTGATTTGGGTGGGCATTCTATGTCCTTTTTTCTATGTTTTTGTATTTCTTTGTTTTGGCCTGGTATGGCTTTCAATCAGGGACAGCTGTACTTCGTTTTCGCTGATTGGGAGCCATACTTAGGCAGCCTTTTTTCCTTTGGGTTTTTGTGGGTAGTTGTTTCTGTTGTGTGGTTTGCACCTGACTGAACTGTTGGCGTTCGTTTGTTTCTTATGTTCAAGTGTTTGTATTATAAACCTTCAATATGAACACTCACCATGCTGCATCTTGGTCCCCTCTTTCAGACGGCCGTTACACGTGTTTTAAGAGTGTAGTGCTGCACTATACATCTTTGAAGACTTAAGGACGCATAAATGGAATGCACTTTTCTCTCTATATGTATTCTGACCTTTAACAAAAGCATGAGAGTACATGCAATTCTTCAAATATTAGTTTGTGTTGGAGTTCTAAGAAATGAAGGTGTGGCAGAAGTGTGTCTACAGATACAACGTATTCTGACCTTGACATCATTCCCTCATAATTCCACCACATTTATGTGTGAGGAAACCATGAATAGGGTTGAGCAAACCTGCCGGTTCAGAGTGGAAAAAGCATGAAATAAGTACAGTGGTTTGCGAAAGTATTCACCCCCCTTGGCATTTTTCCTACATTGTTGCCTTACAACCTGGAATTAAAATAGATTTTTGGGTGGTTTGTATCATTTGCTTTACACAACATGCCTACCACAAGTTGCAAAAAAATGTTTTATTGTGAAACAAACAATAAATAAGACAAAAAACTGAAAACTTGAGTGTGCATAACTATTAACCCCCCCAAAGTCAATATTTTGTAGAGCCACCTTTTGCAGCAATTACAGCTGCAAGTATCTTGGGGTATGTCTCTAGAAGCTTGGCACATCTAGCCACTGGGATTTTTGCCCATTCTTCAAAGCAAAACTGCTCCAGCTCCTTCAAGTTGGATGGGTTCCGCTGGTGTACAGCAATCTTTAAATCATACCACAGATTCTCAATTGGATTGAGGTCTGGGCTTTGTCTAGGCCATTCCAAGACATTTATATGTTTCCCCTTAAACCACTCGAGTGTTGCTTTAGCAGTATGCTTAGGGTCATTGTCCTGCTGGAAGGTGAACCTCCATCCTAGTCTCAGTCTCAAATCTCTGGAAGACTGAAACAGGTTTCCCTCAAGAATTTCCCTGTATGTAGCGCCATCCATCATTCCTTCGATTCTGACCAGTTTCCCAGTCCCTGCCAATGAAAAACATCCCCATCGCATGATTCTGTCGCCACCATGCTTCACTGTGTGGATGGTATTCTCGGGGTGATGAGAGGTGTTGGGTTTGTGCCAGACATAGCGTTTTCCTTGATGGCCAAAAAGCTACATTTTAGTCTCATCTGACCAGAGTACCTTCTTCCATATGTTTGGGGAGTTTCCCATATGCCTTTTGGCGAAAACAAACGTGTTTGCTTATTTTACTCTTTTAGCAATGGCTTTTTTTTCTGGCCACTCTTCCGTAAAGCCCCGTTCTGTGGAGTGTACGGCTTAAAGTGGTCCTATGGACAGACACTCCAATCTCCGCTGTGGAGCTTTGCAGCTCCTTCAGGGTTATCTTTGGTCTCTTTGTTGCCTCTCTGATTAATGCCCTCCTTACCTGGTCCATGAGTTTTGGTGGGCGGCCCTCTCTTGGCAGTTTTGTTGTGGTGCAATATTCTTTCATTTTTTTGATAATGGATTTAATGGTGCTCCATGGGATGGTCACAGTTTAGGATATTTTTTATAACCCAACCCTGATCTGTACTTCTCCACGACTTTGTCCCTGACCTGTTTGGAGAGCTCCTTGGTCTTCAAGGTGCCGCTTGCTTGGTGGTGCGCCTTGCTTAGTGCTGTTGCAGACTCTGGGGCCTTTCATAACAGGTGTATATCTACTGAGAACATGTGAAAGATCATGTGACACTTAGATTGTACACAGGTGGACTTTATTTAACAAATTATGTGACTTCTGAAGTTAATTGGTTGCACCAGATCTTATTTAGGGGCTTCATAGCAAAGGGGGTGAATACATATGCACGCATCTGTCACAACTCCTACTGAGGGTGGCTCCTCTCCCTGTTCGGGTGGCGCTCGGCGGTCGTCGTCACCGGCCTACAAGCTGCCACCGATCCCGTTTTCCTTTTCTGTTGGTTTTGCCTTATTAGTTGCACCTGTGTTGGATTAGGCTTGTTAGCTGGGCTATTTAAGCCCGTATGCCCACCTGTTCTGTGTGCGGGCTTGATTGTGATTGTTCCACGTTATGTTGTGTAGTGGATGTTTGTTTTTTGGGACGTTGTATTTTGTGTGCCCGGTATTTTGGGCGATTACTCTTTTCCTGTGCGGAATAAAGAGCACTGCATTGAACTTTTCTGCTTCCTGCTCCTGACTCCTCACCCACGACGCCCAGATCGTTACAGCACTACTTTTCAGTTTTTTATATTTCTCTTCACAAATGTTGAATATTTTGTGTATGTCCATTACATGAAATCCAATTTAAATTACAGGTTGTAATGCAACAAAATAGAAAAAATGCCATGGGGGATGAATACTTTTGCAAGGCACTGTAACAGCATTCTCCATGCACTGTAATTAATAAATTGATAAGAGCAATTAATAAGAGCTAGGCAAATGAGTAATCCTTTTTGAGAAGGGGATCGTAAATACACATACTCTTTTAGCCCCCAAATGTGTTCTAGAATCAATTTTAGTATTTCAAAATCCAGTGAAGTTATTTTTTCTACGACCGGTACCAAGGCCCTTTGTTGGGTGAAGGTTTTAGATAATTTTTCTTTATGATTGTCACGACTTCCACCAAAGGTGGCTCCTCTCCCTGTTCGGGCGATGCTCGGTGGTCGTCGTCGCCGGCCAACTAGCTGCCACCGATCCCATTTTCCTTTTCGTTTGTGTCTGTCTGTTTTTTCACACCTGTGTTCAGTTAAGTTGATTTCAGTGGGTTTAAATACACCCCGCTGCATGCTAGGCTTTGTGTGGGATTATTTGTGTGTATTGCATGTTAGGGGTGCGTGCCTGCAACACGGCGTTTTGATTTATTTTCGGTAAATGTTACCGTGTGCTTTCGAGACTTTGTTTTTGAGTCGAGGTTTCTCCTCCGTGTGTGCGGTTTATTCCCTGTGGGTGGCGACTACGTTTGTGTGTGTTTTTCCCACTTGTTTGTATTGTGAGTTCGGGACCGCCTAATTAAACGTTGTGTGCCACTGGAACTTCTTTGCTCTCCTGCTCCTGATTCCTACACCCCCCCTCCTCCTACTAGGAGGCATCGTTACAATGATCCCTGGATAAGAATGTGAAACCAGTCATATTGAAGAAAACTGAAAATCATATCAACGTGACATTTATTGCGGCCTCTTTTCCACAGTGAAGTAGGCTGCAAATCTCGGTGCTGTTATTCCTAAATTTAATACAGAATGGCGCCGAAGGAGATGGCTGCCCTTTTAGGATCCCGTAACCAATTTTCCTATTGTGTATGTTTGTTTGCGTTATTTTGTACATAATGTTTCTGCCACCGTGTCATATGACCGAAAATAGCTTCTAGATATCAGGACAGGGATTACTCACCCATACTGGAGGAATACTTTTTCTTAAACGAGTTGGACGGGAAGGATTTACTTCAGATGCCCGACAAGGTCCTCATCCATGTCATTCGCAGGAGAAAGACACAGAGGTATCTGGATGAAGATCCGGGTGCCTTGTTAGAATTGGTCGCCGAGAGGGTAATCTACCTTTACCATCGGTCCTATTAGCCAAAGTAGAATCAATCGATAATAAAATAGACAAACTACGATCACATATATCCTACCAGCGGGACATTAAAAACTATATCTTTCACCGAGTTGTGGCTGAATGACAACATGTATAGCATACAGCTGGCAGGTTTTAAGCTTTTTCGGCAGGATAGAACAGAGGCCTCTTGTAAGACAAGGGGTGGTGCACAAAATCTAAGGAAGTCTTGAGGTTTTGCTTGCCTGAGGTAGAGTATCTCATGATAAGCTGTAGACCATTCTATTTACCAAGAGAGTTTTCATCTGTATTTTTCGTAGCTTTCTACATACCTTCGTAAACCGATGCTGGCACTAAGACCGCACTCAATGAGCTGCGTACGGCCATAAGTAAACAGGAAAACGCTCATCCAGAGGTGGCGCTCCTAGTGGCCGGGGACTTTAATGCATGACAACTGAAATCATTTTTACCTCATTTCTACCAGCATGTTAAACGTGCAACCAGAGGGGAAAAAAAAAACTCTAGACCACCTTTACTCCACACACAGAGATGCGTAAAAAGCTCTCCCTCGACCTCCATTTGGTAAATCTGACTATAATTCTATCCCCATGATTCCTGCTTACAAACAAAAACTAAAGCAGGAAGCACCAGTGACTCGGTCAATAAGAAATGGTCAGATGAAGCAGATGCTAAGCTACAGTAACCTGCCTAAATGACTACCGACACATAGCACTCACGTCTGTAGCTTGAAGTGCTTTGAAAGGCTGGTCATGGCTCACATCAACACCATTATCCCAGAAACCCTAGACCCACTCCAATTTGCATGCCACTCCAATTTGCAGGCGACTATTGCACACATAACACTGCCCTTTCCCACTTGGACAAAAGGACTACAGCTCATCGTTCAACACCATAGTGCCCTCAAAGCTCATCACTAAGCTAAGGAGTCTGGGACTAAACACCTCCCTCTGCAACTGGATCCTGGACTTCCTGACGGGCCACCCCAGGTGGTATGGGTAGGTAACAACACATCCGCCACGCTGATCCTCAACACGGGCCCCTCAGGGGTCTGCTCAGTCCCCTCCTGTACTCCCTGTTCAATCATTACTGCATGGCCAGTTTGCCGATGACTCAACAGTGGTAGGCCTGATCCCCAACAGCAATGAGACAGCCTATAAGGAGGAGGTCAGAGAATTGGTCGTGTTGTGCCAGGAAAACAACCTCTCCCTCAACATGATCAATACAAAGGAGATAGTTGTGGACTACAGGAAAAGTAGGACTGAGCATGCCACTAAAAATTGTCAAAGACTCCAGCCACCCTAGACATAGACTGCATGGCAAGCGGTACCGAAGCACCAAGTCTAGGTCCAAAAGGCTTCTTAACAGCTTCTACCCCCAAGCCATAAGATTCTTGAACAGCTAATCAAAGGGCTAGCCAGACCCCTCTTTTACGCTGCAGCTACTCTCTGTTTATTATCTATTCATAGTCACTTTAAGAACTCTACCTACATATTACCTCAATTACCTTGACTAACCGGTGCCCCCGCACATTGACACTGTACTGGTACCCCTTGTATGTAGCCTCGCTATTGCTTTTGTTATTTTACTGCTGCCGTTTAATTATTTGTAGCTTTTATTTATTCGATTTTTACTTATCAATTTTTTACACGTTTTTCTTCTTAACTTCTTAAAGCATTTTTGGTTTAGGGCTTCTAAGTAAGCATTTCACTGTAAGGTCTACTACACCTGTTGTATGCAACGCATGTGACAAATACAGTTTGATTTGATTTGCCCTCATAATTTGCGCTGATTACATTTGGAGACCCAAGCTATAGACTTTCTGTAAGGGTGATCCTGCTGAGTTAATGTATACACTTTAGATTCTCCTTGTTCTCCTTTGTTGACTTTTCTGGGGCATTTGCCTCACTTGCTTGCTCTCTTTGGTTAACTTGATGAAGGGTTTGATGATTAAACACATATTAGACAAAGAAGAAAATCAGTGAATAAATAAAAAGCATAAATCACTGAATAAATTATGTCTTTCCACAAATTTTCAATAGGATTCAAGTCTGAGCTTTGGCTGGGCCACTCAAGTATTTTCACATTCTTGTTCTGAAGCAGTGTTGCTGTGGCTGTATGCTTGGGGTCATTGACCTGTTGGAATGTAAATCTTCGCCCAGAGTCTAAGTTCGTTTGATCTCTGGAGCAGGTTCTCATCAAGGATTTGCCTGTATTTGGATCCATTCATTGTTCCCTCTATCTTTATCAGTCTCCCAGTCCCTACCACTGATAAGCATTCCCGTAGTATGATGCTGACACCATCATGCTTCTCGGTAGGGATGGTGTTAGACGGGGGATGAGCTGTGCCTGGTTTTCTCCAGACATAGTGCTTTGCATTCAGGCCAAAGAGTTACATTTTTGTCTTATCAGACTACAGTATATTTCACCTTATGCTCTCAGTCTTTCATGTGCCTTTTTGCAATCTCCAGGTGTGCTGTGATGTGCCTTTTTCTCAGGAGTGGCTTCCATCTGTCCACTCTCCCATAAAGCCCAGATTGGTGATGTGCTGTTGAGACTATTGTCTTTCTGGCAGGTTCTCCCATCTCAGCCAAGAAACTCTGTAGTTCTGTCAGAGTGGTAATTTGGTTCTTGGTCACCTCCCTGGCCAAGGTCCCTCTTACCCGGTTGCTCAGTTTTGTTGGACAGCCAGCTCTAGGCAGAGTCTAGGTAGTTCCATATGTTTTCCATTTCCCAATGATGGAGATCACTGTGATCTTGGAAACTTTCAACACTCTAGATATTGTTTTATAACCTTGCCCAGATATATGTCTCATCACAATTCTATCTCGGAGATCTACGGACAGTTCCTTGGACTTCATGGTAGAGTTTATGATCTGACATGCACTGTCATCTGTGTGTTTCTTGTTAAATCATGTCCAGACAACTGAAAGGGCCACAGCGGGACTCCAATGAAATTGGATGCAAGTGAGCTCTATTTGTGGTGTCATAGCAAAGGGTGGTGAATATTTATTTAAATGAGATATTTCAGTATTTCATTTTCAATACATTTGCAAACATTTCGAAAAACATGTCATTATGAGGTATTTTGTGTAGAAGAGTGAGAAAAAAATACAATTCAGGCTGGAACACAACAATGCTTTATGAAGGCACTGTAAGTAAAAAAATATATGTATATATCATACATATTTGAATAGTCTATATATAGCGTAGCATTTGTAATTTATCTGCCTACCTTTGCCTATTCGTTCTGGCCACTAACATAGGCCTACGGCATTGCACCAAATTCTTGTCTCAAAATCATCTAATCTGTGCTTCAGAAACAAAAAGTTACATGTTTTGACTGTTGACCAATGACCAGTCATTGGCAGTGGTGCGCAAAGGCGGTTGCATATTTCTAAGGCCTAGTAAATGTACCGTTAAACATTTGGTTACATCAATTTTGTTAATGCATGTATTAATTACAGTCATTTATCGTTCTCATTCTCTGAGTGAAAACGTTGTTTGCAGAGTTCACAACGTGCTACACTTGTGAGAAACACATTTTAGTTTATTTCATAACCAGGATTTATGAGTATTGTCAATTTTTTTCAGTCTTTTGTTTGGTGTGCTCCATGTGAACAATGAGCATGTCTGTTTTTTCTGTCCTGATCATTTTGAGAGCGCACATGCCTGAGAACGTATTAAAGTACCTGGCCTGCTGCGAGCAAATGTAGAAATGTGCCTACTTGGGGATGTCTGATTTCCGATTGCCCTAACTCAACATGTCCAACACTAATAAGCTGAGCATCTCAGTCATTTTCTCTTCCTCACATAGTAAGTCGACAAATTCTGTTTTTTAACATCCATTGCGAATGATAATAGTTCCTCACAGTATTTGAAAAATCTTTCCAACACTTTCCTGGCCTCGATAATCACCAAGCCTCAGTGTGAAAGAGCAAAATATCCTGATCTGATGATTTCATAAACTTAGCAAAAAAAGAAACGTCCTCCCGCTCACTGTCAACTGTGTTTATTTTCAGCAAACTTAAAATGTGTAAATATTTTTATGAACATAACAACATTCAACAACTGAGACATGAACTGAACAAGTTCCACAGACATGTGACTAACATAAATGGAATAATGTGTCCCTGAACAAAGGGAGGGTCAAAATCAAAAGTAACATTCAGTATCTGGTGTGGCCACCAGCTGCATTAAGTACTGCAGTGCATTTCCTCCTCATGGACTGCACCAGATTTGCCAGTTCTTGCTGTGAGATGTTACCCCACTCTCCACCAAGGCACCTGCAAGTTCCCGGACATTTCTAGGGGGAATGACCCTAGCCTTCACCCTCCGATCCACCAGGTCCCAGACGTGCTCAATGGGATTGAGATCCGGGCTCTTCGCTGGCCATGGCAGAACACTGACATTCCTGTCTTTCAGGAAATCACGCACAGAACGAGCAGTATGGCTGGTGGCATTTTCATGCTGGAGAGTCATGTCAGGAAGAGCCTGCAGGAAGGGTACCACATGAGGGAGGATGATGTCTAACCCTGTAATGCACAGCATTGAGATTGCCTGCAATGACAACAAGCTCAGTCTGATGATGCTGTAACACATCGCCCCAGACCATCTACCTCCAAATCGATCCCACTCCAGAGTACAGGCCTCGGTGTAACACTCATTCCTTTGACGATGAACGCGAATCCGACCATCCCCCCGGTGAGACAAAACCGCGACTCGTCAGTGAAGAGCACTTTTTGCCAGTCCTGTCTGGTCCAGCAACAGTGGGTTTGTGCCCATAAGCGACGTTGTTGTCGGTGATGTCTGGTGAGGACCTACCTTACAACAGGCCTACAAGCCCTCAGTCCAGCCTCTCTCAGCCTATTGCGGACAGTCTGAGCACTGATGGAAGGATTGTGCGTTCCTGGTGTAACTCTGGCAGTTGTTGTTGCCATCCTGTACCTGTCCCGCAGGTGTGATGTTCGGATGTACCGAACCTGTGCAGGTGTTGTTACATGTGATCTGCCACTGCGAGGACAATCAGCTGTCCGTCCTGTCTCCCTGTATCGCTGTCTTAGGCGTCTCACAGTACGGACATTGCAATTTATTGCCTGGCCACATCTGCAGTCCTCATGCCTCCTTGGAGCATGCCTAAGGCATGTTCACGCAGATGAGCAGGGACCATGGGCATCTTCCTTTTGGTGTTTTTGAGAGTCAGTAGAAAGGCCTCTTTAGTGTTCTAAGTTTTCAAAACTGTGGCCTTAATTGCCAACCATCTGTAAACTGTTAGTGTCTTAACGACCGTTCCACAGGTGCATGTTCATTAATTGTTTATGGTTCATTGAACAAGAATGGGAAAGTTACGAACCTCCTATAAGGAGGGAGGAGCAGAAATCAGGAGCAGGAGAGCAAGGAAGTACCAGTGGCACAATCGTTTATTTAAGGAGTCCCAAACAAACAACAACATGTGGGAAAACACGCTAAACCAAAGTCGCCACACACAGGGAAGAAACGCTACACACAGAGGACACACGTCTACTCCTAGACTAATAAATTAAAACGGTAACATTACCGTGAGCAAAGAAAACCCTGTGGTGCATACACGCACCCCTAACAAAATAACACTGAACAATCCCGCACAAAGGCTAGCAGGCAGCGGGGTGTAAATAAACCCACCGAAATCAACTAAATGAACACAGGTGAGATAAAACAGACAGACACAAACGAAAAGGAAAAATGGATCGGTGGCAACTAGCAGGCCGGCGACGACTAGCAGGCCGGCTTCCACAGTGCACCAACGCCGGCCTCGAGGATGACCCGGAGGACGAGGCGCAGGGCGATCCGGATGGAGGCGGTGAAACTCACTCAGCAGAGATGGGTCCAAGACGTCCTCCACTGGCACCCAGCATCTCTCCTCCGGACCGTACCCTTCCCAATCCACGAGGTACTGCAGGCCCCTCACCCAACACCTGGAATCCAGTATGGATCACACTGTGTACGCCGGGGCCCCCTCGATGTCCAGGGGGGGGCGGAGGGACCTCCCGCACCTCAGCTTCTTTAAGCGGACCAGCTACCACCGGCCTGAGGAGAGACACATTAAATGAGGGGTTAATACGGTATTAAGGGGGGAGCTGTAACCTATAACACACCTTGTTTATTCTCCTCAGGACTTTAACTTCTTTGGGATAGGGGGCAGTATTTTCACGGCCGGATAAAAAACATACCCGATTTAATCTGGTTACTACTCCTGCCCAGAAACTAGAATATGCATATAATTATTAGATTTGGATAGAAAACACTCTAAAGTTTCTAAAACTGTTTGAATGGTGTCTGTCAGTATAACAGAACTCATATGGCAGGCCAAAACCTAAAAAGATTCCATACAGGAAGTGCCCTGTCCGACAAATTTGTTGAACTTCTGTTGCATCTCTATCAACATTACAGAATCTGTGCTGTAACGTGACACTTTCTAACTCTTCCATTGGCTCTCAGAAGGCGCCAGAAAGTGTAATGGGGTGTCTGCTGTCTCTGGGCAAAGAACAGCAGCAGAATTTGTAAGTGGTCAGCCTGGGGACAGTGACTGGGGACTACTCCATTTTTTCTTTCAGCCTTTGAATAAATACAACGTTGCCCGGTTGGAATATTATTGCTATTTTACGAAAAAAATTGCATAAAAATTGATTTTAAACAGCGTTTGACATGCTTCTAAGTACGGTAATGGAATATTTTGAATTTTTCTGTCAAAAAATGTGCTCGCGCGTCACCCTTCGGATAGTGACCTGAACGCACGAACAAAACGGAGCTATTTGAATATAACTATGGATTATTTGGAACCAAAACAACATTTGTTGTTGAAGTAGAAGTCCTGGGAGTGCATTCTGACTAAGAACATTAAAGGTAATCCAATTTTTCTAATAGTAACTCTGAGTTTACTGAGCCTTGACGTTGGCGGGTATCTGAATAGCTAGCCTTGATGGCCGAGCTGTGTACTCAGAATATTGCAAAATGTGCTTTTGCCGAAAAGCTATTTTAAAATCTACCACCGCGATTGCAGAAAGGAGTTCTGTATCTATAATTCTTCAAATAATTGTTATGTATTTTGTGAACGTTTATGCTGAGTAATTTTGTAAATCCCCCGAAAGTTTTCGGTGGGTATGCTAGTTCTGAACATCACATTCTAATGTAAAAAGCTGGTTTTTGATATAAATATGAACTTGATTGAACAAAACATCCATGTATTGTATAACATAATGTTCTAGGAGTGTCATCTGATGAATATCATCAAAGGTTAGTGCTGCATTTAGCTGTGGTTTGTTTTTTTGTGACATATATGCTTGTTTTGAAAATGGCTGTGTGATTATTTGTGGCTGGGTACTCTCCTGAAACAATCTAATGTTTTGTTTTCGCTGTAAAGCCTTTTTGAAATCGGACAATGTGGTTAGATTAACTTCTTGGGGCTATGTGGGACGCAAGCGTGCCACCCGTGGTGCACCCTATCAACAGCAGGTGCATTTCAAGAGCGGCAAATTTGAAACCAAATAAATGTCAAAATTCAAATTTTTCAAACATACAACTATCTTACACCCTTTGAAAGATAAACATCTCCTTAATCTAACCACGTTGTCCGATTTCAAAAAGGCTTTACGGCGAAAGCATAAAGTTAGATTATGTTAGGAGACAATTACTATGATTATTATTATTTGACCATGCTGGTCATTTACGAACATTTTAACATCTTGACCATGTTCTGTTATAATATCCACCCGGCACAGCCAGAAGAGGACTGGCCACCCCTCATAGCCTGGTTCCTCTCTAGGTTTCTTCCTAGGTTTTTGGCCTTTCTCAGGAGTTTTTCCTAGGGAGTTTTTCCCAGCCACCGTGCTTCTTTCACATGCATTGCTTGCTGTTTGGGGTTTTAGGCTGGGTTTCTGTACAGCACTTTGAGATTTCAGCTGATGTACGAAGGGCTATATAAATAAATTTGATTTGATTTGATTTGAGAGTACATTGACAATAGCTGTGTGTAATGTTTTGTCAATTCAAAGACAGGTGTCACCAAAACCAGAAAATCAGCTAAAATTATGCACTAACCTTTGACAATCTCCATCAGATGACACTCCTAGGACATTATGTTAGACAATGCATGCATTTTTAGTTCTATCAAGTTCATATTTATATCCAAAAACAGCGTTTTACTATGGCGTTGATGTTCAGGAAATCGTTTCCCTCCAATAACCGGCAGTCAAGTCAGCACAACAAAATAATTAATTAATATTAGAAAACATTGCTAAAATATTATATTGTCATTCAAAGAATTATAGATTTACATCTCTTGAACGCAACCGGCTTGCCCGATTTAAAAATAACCTTACTGGGAAATCACACTTTGCAATAATCTGAGCACTGCGCCCAGAAAAATACGCTTTGCGATACAGACTAAACGCCATGTTGGAGAGATCGAAAATACTATGTAAATAATCCATTACCTTTGATTCTCTTCATCAGATGTCACTTCCAGGGATCCCAGGTCCATAACGAATGTAGTTTTGTTCAAAAAAGCTCATCATTTATGTCCAAAAAGCTCCGTGTTGTTAGCACATGATCTAAGCCCGCCGGACTTCACTTCATGAACGAGGGGAAAAAAAATATTTACGTTCGTTCAAACATGTCAAACGTTGTATGGCATAAATCATTAGTGCCTTTTTTAACCAGAACATGAATAAAGTTCAAGGCGGACGATTGCATTCTCTTTTAAAACGTATTGGAACGAGAGTACCCAACATGAACTCGCGTGCCAGAGTCTTGTCGGCCACCACCGTTCCATGGCTCTTGTTCGGTCAGATCTCACAGTAGAAGACTCAAAACACTTTGTAAAGGCTGGTGACATCTAGGGGAAGCAATAGGAAGTGCTCAAACATTAATAAGCCCCTGTGTGTTTCAATGGCATAGGCTTAAAGGTAATTCAACACATCAGGTATCCACTTCCTGTCAGAATCTGTCTCAGGGTTTTGACTGCCATATGAGTTCTGTTATACTTACAGACACCATTCAAACAGTTTTAGAAAATTCAGAGTGTTTTCTATCCGAACAATAATATGCATATTCTAGCTTCTGAGTTGGTGTAGGAGGCAGTTAAAAATGGGCACATATTTTTTTCAAAATTGTCAATACTGCCCCCTAGCCCTAAGAAGTTAACGAGAGTCTTGTCTGTCAAATGGTGTATAATAGTCATATGTTTGAGAAATTGAAATTATAGATTTTTTGAGGTATTTGTATTTCGCGCCATGCGACGCCATTGGCTGTTGGATAGGGGTTCCGCTGCCGGAACATGGTTCCGCTAGCGGAACGTCTAGATGCAAGAAGTTAAATGGCCCCACAATCCGCGGACCCAGCTTCCGGCAGGGCAGGCGGAGGGGCAGGTTTCGGGTCAAGAGCCAGACCCGATCCCCTGGTGCGAACACTGGGGCCTTACTGCGGTGGCGGTCAGTGCTTGTTTTCTGCAGGCCTTCTGCCCGTTTTAGGTGCCCCTGGACGGCCTCCCAGGTCTCCCTCGAGCACTTCACCCAATCCTCCACCACAGGAGCCTCGGTCTGGCTCGGATGCCATGGTACCAAGACCGGCTGATTCCCCAACATGCACTGAAAGGGCAAAATGTTCATTGAGGAGTGGCGGAGCGAGTTCTGGGCCATCTCTGCCCATGGATCGTACCTCGCCCACTTCCCACATCCTGGTTTACTCTCTCCACCTGCCCATTACTCTCGGGGTGAAAACCAGAGGTCAGGCTGACCGAGACCCCCAGACGCTCCATGAACGCCCTCCAAACCCGGGATGTGAACTGGGGACCCCGATCAGAAACTATGTCCTCAGGCACCCCGTAGTGCCAGAAGGCGTGTGTAAACAGGGCCTCCGCAGTCTGTAGGGCCGTAGGGAGACCGGGCAAAGGGAGTAGACGACAGGACTTAGAAAACCGATCCACAACGACCAGGATCGTGGTGTTTCCCTGAGACGGAGGAAGATCGGTCAGGAAGTCTACCGATAGGTGTCACCAAGGCCGCTGTGGAACAGGGAGGGGTTGCAACTTCCCTCTGGGCAGGTGTCTAGGAGCCTTGCACTGAGCGCACACCGAACAGGAGGAGACGTAAACCCTCACGTCTGTAGCTAAAGTGGGCCACCAGTACAACCCCCTAAGGCTTCTCACCGTCCTATCGATACCCGGATGACCAGAGGAGGGTAACGTGTGCGCCCACTGAATCAATCTATAGCGGACATCAAGTTAGGACGTACCTCCGTCCAGCAGGACACTGAGGCAGAGTAGGCTCCGATCGAGATGCCCGCTCGATGTCCGCGTCCACCTCCCACACCACCGGCGCCACCAGACAAGAGGCCGGAAGTATGGGGGTGGCATCGATGCACCGCTCCTCTGTATCATACAGACGGACAGTGCGTCTGCCTTAACCTTTTGGGGATAATTGGGCAGTATTTGCACGGCCGGATAAAAAACATACCCAATTTAATCTGGTAACTACTCCTGCCCAGTAACTAGAATATGCATATAATTATTGGCTTTGGATAGAAAACACCCTAAAGTTTCTAAAACTGTTTGAATGTCTGTGAGTATAACAGAACTCATATGGCAGGCAAAAACCTGAGAAGATTCCTTACAGGAAGTGGCCTGTCTGTGTAACGCCCTGGCCATAGAGAGGGGTTTTTGTTCTTTATTTTGGTTAGGCCAGGGTGTTACATTGGGTGGGCGTTCTATGTTCCTTTTTCTATGTTTTTGTATTTCTTTGTTTTGGGCCGTGTGTGTGGCTCCCAATCAGGCACAGCTGAAGCTCGTTGCTGCTGATTGGGAGTCACACATAAGGAGCATGTTTTTCCTTTGGGTTTGTGGGTAATTGTTTCTGTCAGTGTTTTGTACCAGACAGGACTGTTTGCTGTCGGTTTACTCTTTTCTTGTTTTGTATAGTGTTCACGTTGTTTATATTAAATTCTAATAATGAACACTAACTCCGCTGCACCTTGGTCCACTTCTTCAGACGACAGCCGTTACAGTCTGACCATTCCTTGAGCTTCTTGACTCTGTTTATTGAAGACTGAGGATCTTTGCTGTAACGTGACACTTCCTACGGCTCCCATAGGCTCTCAGAAGGTGGTAAAAAGCTGAATGATGTAATCCCAGCCCCAGGCTGAAACACATTAGCGCTTTTGGCAAGTGCTCTATCAGAGGACAATGGGCTGAGGCACGTGCACGAGTCGACCCCATGCTTTTATTTTCTTTCGTCTTTTAACCTAAACACAGATTCCCGGTCGGAATATTATCGCTTTTTTATGAGAAAAATGGCATAAAAATTGATTTTAAACAGCGGTTGACATGCTTCGAAGTACGGTAATGGAATATTTAGAAATATTTTGTCACGAAATGCGTCGTGCTCGTCACCCTTCTTTACCATTCGGATAGTGTCTTGAACGCACAAACAAAACAGAAGATATTTGGATATAACTATGGATTATTTGGGACCAAAACAACATTTGTTATTGAAGTAGAAGTCCTGGGAGTGCATTCTGACGAAGAACACCAAAGGTAATAACATTTTTCTTATAGTAAATCTGACTTTGGTGAGTGCTAAACTTGCTGGGTGTCTAAATAGCTAGCCCTGTGATGCCGGGCTATCTACTCAGAATATTGCAAAATGTGGTTTCACCGAAAAGCTATTTTAAAATCGGACATATCGAGTGCATAGAGGAGTTCTGTATCTATAATTCTTAAAATAATTGTTATGCTTTTTGTGAACGTTTATCGTGAGTAATTTAGTACATTTTTTGTAAATTCACCGGAAGTTTGCGGGGGGTATGCTAGTTCTGAACGTCACATGCTAATGTAAAAAGCTGGTTTTTAATATAAATATGAACTTGATTGAACAAAACATGCATGCATTGTATAACATAATGTCCTAGGTTTGTCATCTGATGAAGATCATCAAAGGTTAGTCCTGCATTTAGCTGTGGTTTGGGTTTTTGTGACATTATATGCTAGCTTGAAAAATGGGTGTCTGATTATTTCTGGCTGGGTACTCTGCTGACATAATCTAATGTTTTGCTTTCATTGTAAAGCCTTTTTGAAATCGGACAGTGTGGTTAGATTAACTTCTTGGGGCTATGTGGGACGTTAGCGTGCCACCCGTGGCGCACCCTATCAACAGCAGGTGCATTTCAAGAGCGGCAAATTTGAAACCAAATAAATGTCAAAATTCAAATTTCTCAAACATACAACTAACTTACACCCTTTGAAAGATAAACATCTCCTTAATCTAACCACGTTGTCCGATTTCAAAAAGGTTTTACGGCGAAAGCATAAAGTTAGGTTATGTTAGGAGAGTACATTGACAATAGCTGTGTGTAATGTATTGTCGATTCAAAGACAGGCGTCACCAAAACCATAAAATCAGCTAAAATTATGCACTAACCTTTTACAATCTCCATCAGATGACACTCCTAGGACATTATGTTAGACAATGCATGCATTTTTAGTTCTATCAAGTTCATATTTATATCCAAAAACAGCGTTTTACTATGGCGTTGATGTTCAGGAAATCGTTTCCCTCCAATAACCGGCAGTCAAGTCATGACAACAAAATAATTAATTAATATTAGAAAACATTGGTAAAATATTATATTGTCATTCAAAGAATTATAGATTTACATCTCTTGAACGCAATCGACTTGCCAGATTTAAAAATAACCTTACTGGGAAATCACACTTTGCAATAATCTGAGCACTGCGCCCAGAAAAATACGCATTGCGATTGACTAACCGCCATGTTGGAGAGATCTAAAATTGAAAATACTATGTAAATAATCCATTACCTTTTGATTGTCTTCATCAGATGTCACTTCCAGGAATCCCAGGTCCATAACGAATGTAGTTTTGTTCAAAAAAGCTCATCATTTATGTCCAAAAATCTCCGTGTTGTTAGCACATGATCTAAGCCAGCCGGACTTCACTTCACTTCACGAACGGAAAAAATATATTTACGTGAATCGACAATACACTACACACAGCTATTGTCAATGTACTCTCCTAACATAACCTAACTTTATGCTTTCGCCGTAAAACCTTTTTGAAATCGGAAAACGTGGTTAGATTAAGGAGATGTTTATCTTTCAAAGGGTGCCAGATAGTTGTATGTTTGAAAAACTTGAATTTTGACATTTATTTGGTTTCAAATTTGCCGCTCTTGAAATGCACCTGCTGTTGATAGGGTGCGCCACGGTTGGCATGCTAACGTCCCACATAGCCCCAAGAAGTTAACCAGAACATTAATAAAATTCAAGGCGGACGATTGGGTTCTCTTTTAAAATGTATTGGAACGAGAGTACCCAACATGAACTTGCGCGCCAGGTGTCTAATGGGCCATCACCGTTCCATGGCTCTTGTTCGGTCAGATCTCACAGTATAAGACTCAAAACACTTTGTAAAGGCTGGTGACATCTAGTGGAAGCAATAGGAAGTGCCAAAACATTCCTCAGCCCCTTTGTTTTTCAATGGCATAGGCTTAAAGTCAATTCAACACATCAGGTATCCACTTCCTGTCAGAATCTGTCTCAGGGTTTTGCCTGCCAAATGAGTTATGTTATACTCACAGACACCATTCAAACAGTTTTAGAAACTTTAGGGTGTTTTCTATCCATATATAATAAGTATATGCATATTCTAGTTACTGGGTAGGATTAGTAACCAGATTAAATCGGGTACATTTTTTTATCCAGCCGTGAAAATACTGCCCCCTATACCCTAACAGGTTAACGAGAGTCTTGTCTTTAAAATGGTGTAAAATAGTCATATGTTTGAGAAATTGAAGTAATAGCATTTCTAAGGTATTTGAATAACGCGCCACAGGATTCCACTGGCTGTTACGTAGGTGGGACGATTTCATCCCTCCGACCCTAGAGAGGTTAACGTTCTGGGAACCTGGTCTCTACAATATCATAAATCTGAATCTGGTGAAAAACATGGCCCCTCTTGCCTGGCGAGGGTTCAGTCTCCTCGCCGCCCAGATGTACTCCAGATTACGGTGGTCAGTCCAGATGAGGAAAGGGTGTAGAGCCCCCTCAAGCCAATGTTTCCAAACTTTCAGAGCCTTTACGACAGCCAGCAACTCCCGGTCCCCCACGTCATAGTTTCGCTCTGCCGGGCTGAGCTTCCTCAAAAAGAAAGCGCAGGGGCGGAGCTTCAGTGGCGTGCCTGAGCGCTGTGAGAGCACGGCTCTAATCCCAGCCTTGGATGCGTCCACCTACACTATGAATGCCAAAGAGGGATCCAGATGAGCCAACACGGGAGCCTCGGTGAACAGAGTTTTCAAGCGACCAAAAGCTCTGTCCACCTCAGCCGACCACCACAGACGCACCGGCCCCCCCTTCAGCAGTGAGGTAATGGGAGCAGCCACCTGCCCAAAACCCCGGATAAACCTCCGGTAGTAATTGGCAAACCCTAAAAACCGCTGCACCTCCTTTACCGTGGTGGGAGTCGGCCAATTACGCACGGCTGCAATGCTGTCACACTCCATCACCACCCCTGATGTGGAAATGCGATACCCCAGGAAGGAGACGGACTGTTTGAAGAACACGCATTTCTCAGCCTTGACGTATAAGTCATGCTCCAACAGTCGACCAAGTACTCTGCGCACCCGAGACACCTGTGCGGCGCGTGTAGCTGAATATATCAGAATGTCATCGATATAAGCCACCACACCCTGCCCGTGCAGGTCCCTGAGAATCCCGTCTACAAAGGATTGGAAGACGGCTGGAGCATTCTTCAACCCATACGGCATGACGAGGTACTCATAATGGCTGGACTTGGTACTAAATGCTGTCTTCCACTCATCTTCCGCCCGGATACGCACCAAGTTATACGCCCTCCTGAGATCCAATTTTGTGAAGAAGCGTTCTCCGTGAAATGACTCCGTCGCCGTAGCGATGAGAGGTAGCGGGTAACTGTACCCTCCGTAATCGAATTTAGACCTCTATAGTCAATGCACGGACGCAAACCTCCCTCCTTCTTCTTCACAAAAAAGAAACTCGAGGAGGCGGGTAATGTGGAGGGCCGAATGTACCCCTGCCTCAGAGATTCAGAGACATATGTTTCCATAGCCAACGTCTCTTCCTGTGACAGGGGATACACGTGACTCCTGGGAAGTGTGGCATTTACCTGGAGGTTTATCACACAATCCCCTAGTCGATGAGGTGGTAATTGGGTCGCCCTCATTTGACACAAGGCGATAGCCAAATCGGCATATTCGGGGGGAATGCGCACGGTGGAGATTTGGTCTGGACTCTCCACCGTTGCTGCACCGATGGAAACTTCCACACACCTACCTGAGCACTCCTCTGACCACCCCTTTAGAGCCCTCTGTTGCCATGAGATAGTGGGGTTGTGAAAGGCCAACCAGGGAATCCCAGCACCACCGGAAACGCAGGAGAATCAATGAGGAAGAAACTAATTCTCTCCTCATGACCCCACTGCGTAACCATTTCCAGTGGAGCCATGGCCTCCCTGACCACCCCTGACCCTAATGGTCAACTCTCTAGGGAGTGCACATGGAAGGGTTTGTCCAACTGAACCCGAGGAATCCCTAACCTATGCGCGAAACCGCGGTCCATGAAATTCTCTGCTGCGCCTGAATCTAATTGTGCCTTATGCTGGGAATGGGGGAAAAACTCAGGGAAAGAAATTAACACATACATGTGACCAACAAGGGGCTCTGGGTGAGCCGAACAGTGCTCGGCCTGCCGTCTTGACTCGCAGATGAGCTCCTCCAGCACCAGTCGGCAGTGTGCCCTCTCCGACCACATCCAGTGCAGGAGGAGGCTCCTCCTCCGATCGCCCTCGCTGCAGCACCACCTAACTCCATGGGGGTTGGAATGGAGGCGCTGGGGGGGTGGAACCAACAGGACCCGATCCGGACGCCCGCGCGTAGCCAGCTAGTTGTCCAACCTTATGGACATGTCCACTAGCTGGTCCAGGGTGAGGGTAGCATCTCTGCATGCTAGCTCCCTGCGGACGTCCTCCCGTAAGCTGCACCTATAGTGGTCAATCAAGCCCCTGTCATTCCACCCTGCGCCGGCGGCCAAGGTCCTGAACTCCAGAGCGAAGTCTTGGGTGCTCCTCGTCTCCTGTCGTAGATGGAACAGACGCTCACCCGGCGGGTGAACTCTGGGTAGTGGTCCCTCACCAAGTCTGGTCCATCCCAGACCGCGTTGGCCCACTGCAGAGCTTTGCCTGACAGGCAGGAGACGACGGCGTTCACGCTCTCACCTCCCGAAGGTGAACGGTTGCCAGGTGAACGGTTGCCAGGTAAAGCTCCAGCTGGAGCAGGAAACCCTTGCGCCGGCAGCCATCCCTTCGTACTCCCTCAGGAGATTTTTATCATTTTAATTCAGATTTTTATGATTAACCAATTGACAATGATTTTAAAACGAAAACATTATTATTGAAACTGTTCCATGAAAATGCGCATATGAAAATCATAACCGGTCGGTAGAAATGGTAGGATAAGTTGTGAGCTTTGGCAAACTTGAAACTAATACTTGAAACTATGGGCTTTACTATTACACCCCCCCAAAAAAACTTGTGCACGCGCAATCACATAGGAAGTCCCAGACACAGCACTCTGACCAGCAAAACCAGAGCTTTTAGCAAATAAGTCGGTTCATTTCAGATATTTAGCAGTGTCGGTCTCAAGAGCCCTTTTTTTGGTAGCTAACTTTTTCAGCACCATATTTCCTTTTTTTTGATCCATGATCTTCTGTTCTGACCGAGTGACTGACTTTGAGCAAAGATTATGGATATACTGACAAGATACATGTCTCTCCACCCTAACAATTGTCCACAAAGTGGCACGGCGGGCTGTCTAGCTCCCACCTATCCTTTCTTTGGATTGGTGGATACAACTCAATATTGTAATCCTTTTTTGAATAATCAATGGGGGTTGTTGATGTCAACTGCCTGTATTCAATGGAGAGAAATGCTATGCTACTAGCCGCATCCCATGAATATGCATAGCCATCTTGAGACAACTCCGATATAAAGTTTTTTTTTTCTCAAAGTTGCCAGGATGTCACGTGTCCTACTTATATCAGTACACTCGTAACAACTTAAGCTTTATGAAACTTATATTCCAGTGCTTCTTAAACTATGGGTCGGGACCAAAAGTGTGCCCTGGGTAATTGAGAGGTGGATTGTGAGGTATGAGAATACATCTATAATCACGCACTATTTCTTCTTAATTTGGGTCGTTGGAGGACGATTTGGTTCATAGGAGGATCGTCAATTTCTCATTTGAGTCTCGAGCTGAAAAAGTTTAAGAACCCCTGTTCTATTCGATCAAATAAACCATAAATGTTTTTGTTGACCAAATTCGACACTCATTGACCTCCATACAAAACTCGTTGCTCGGTGGGTGAAACAACAACAAAAAATCCACCTGTGTACTCGAGTCACAAATTTGATAACTTGAGACTCAACTTGATAGAAAATAAAATAACTTCAGACTTGACGTGGACTTGGAAACTCAAGACTCGGGATTCGACTTTGACTTGAGACTGATGACTTGAAATTATCTGGCCAGATTTTGTAACATTTTGTCACTCATTTTGTGACACAAAGTCTCCATGGATTATTCTCGACACAGTAGTCGCAGCATCGGCCCTTGCAAAAAAAATGTGCAAAGTACACTCAACCCTCTGATTAGACCAGCAAACTGTCAATCAACACAGGTCAGGTGAGCTAGCATACAGATTGCTGGATTGGGTGCAATGCAAACATAAAATTGTAGGGAGAGAGGATTGCCGTAATAAATAGCTCAAAAAATTGTTTGGCGATCAAGAATATTATTAACTTATGTCATGACTGTCCTGATCAGGTCAGGGTACAGGAGACCACCACCCTACAGATTATCTCCCAAACCCCCAACAGAGGAGGAGAGATCTAGGGGTCTGAAGATGTGGGGGTTTTATGACACCTCATGCCCATAATACAGAGAAATTCCTTTGTCCTAACAATGGAGAACTGGCCTCAGAACATTAAACATGCAATAAAGGGACTTTGGAACAATGGTTTCCGTCAGCCACAATGGTGGTTATGACGAAAAGTGGAATATTAAAATGTATGTAACTTTTGTATTTGTTTTTAAAGGTTAAGAGATGACGTTATTATGAAAACATTGTACCTTTAAGAGTTTTCCCAGTATATGCCTGATGTTTATACATTGTACGCTGTTTGGAAAATATCCAAATCAAACAGAATGTTTTGATAAAGATGAAATGTGAAGTTAGTGTCTAAAATCGGATTTTTAGCCAAATCTAAGCCTTGCCCCCTTTACTTGGTCCGCCCAGAGAATTGCCCTAAAGGCTGTTACACCCACTTCTGACCCGAGGGTATAAGACAGGAGAGTGAAGAATTAACATAGAAGACTATTGACCCCAAGCTGCAGCTAAGGTCTAACAAAGTCGACGAACCCCAAAACGAAACACAAGGTTGAAGACAAAGAAATATTTTTCTACACGAGCTACGGACGAGTAGCTGTGTCTAAGCGGGTGAATTCAAGCCGAACCACCCAGCCTCCACTCTCCATTGAATCGTGGTATCGACACCATTCGAGCCGAAGCTGTGAGCTCTGAGCTACAGAGCTGTCTGTCCTCAGAAGACCCCTTTCCGATCAAGGGTGAGGATCAGACCACTTAGCCAAGAAGGACACTGACATCGTGAGGACAACCAGAGAGTTGCACCGGAGAACTGCGTCATTTAGAAGCCTAAACGACCCACGCGGAGCTTCCCACCTGAGAACTCCAACACGTAATTACATCATTATATTCTGACCCATAAGAGCGGCAGTTCGGGGCAAGGCTAATTTTAAATAAGCATGGCTGACAAATGAACCCAAATGTATATTTCTCTCGTGTACTTCCTTTCTTTCTCTCTCTTTAAAATCCCCATTTTGGGTAACAAGCGCCATAGTGTGTTGGCCCGTTATACTAAGTCCTAATCAATAGCTAGACTGTGTTTTGTGTATGTGCATTTTTATCATCATTTTAGCTTGCTAGTAAATAAATAATCAACTAAGATTGGTGTGGTAAATTCAGTGGTAAAGCCCGGGTCCGTGCAGATTCCCGGATTATATGACTTTCAGATTATGAGACTGTAGAGGAAATTGATGAATTTAGCGACTGTTGTAATCGATATTCTGATATCCTTTGAGTTAATTTGGGAAATAGAAACTCAATCAAAACAATGTTCCCATGGTGCCCCAGGTTAATGAGTTAATAATTGCTTGATTCATTGCTTAATTCATTTAATCACGTAATTATAAACCGTTAATCATTCGATGAGCAACAGTCGTCACATTAACTAATACAACGTCACGACACTTAGAACTTTGCTCACAAGCAATTGGGCATCAAGAAACAATTACTAGCATAGGCCTACTGGTCTTTTGGATTGTATAAATTGCTTTATATCAAAACTTTTAATTGATAAAGCTTGCATTTGGAATTTGTTGTTAAAATGAATTATTACTGTGGTGAAAACACAACATAAGCGTCTCTCCACTTGCGCTCTCCAAACTCCCGCCGGTGGAGAGCCCTTTGTTCTGTTGAAATGTTTGGTGTTGCTTTCACACTTTTAAATGCGCTTATTGAAACACTTAAGACATTTCTGTTTCATGTTTGATATGACACATTTTCATTTAGCCTACAATTTCTTACCCTCTAAATGGGTGCATGTTTATTGTGCGCATGAACGTTAGAAGTTCTGTTAATTTAATTCAATGTATGGTTTCCTTTGTTATGTCGGAGTTCCGTGTATCTGTGTGCTATATCTCTGTCATTCTGGTTGTGCATAATAGGAGTGTGCGTGCCTCAGTGCACATAGCATATTTCTATGTGGCCTGCGCGCCACACTTTGGAGTAGCTATGTTGAATAAGAATGGTGATGAAATATCATTAATAATCATTAAGCATGATTAACACGAATGTAACAATGGATGTGGAAATTGCCTTTTACAGTGACAGGGTTCTATTAATCTTGCCTGTGTAGGCGTGTTTTGCACTGACATGAGCCAGGTATTCGGTTCAGAGCCCATGGTGAAGTCTGCTCAAAACAAAGTGATGTGGAGGAATGCAATGTGGAGGAATGCAAAAGTTATATGCCTTTCCAATGAAAATTCGAAAAAAATCTCCAATTAATAGTTAGTCTTGTCCTATCGCTGCAACTCCCCTACGGACTCAGGAGAGGCGAAAGTTGAGAGCCATGAATCTTCAGAAACACAACCTTGCCAAGCCGCACTGCTCGTTTAACCCGGAAGCCAGCTGCACCAATGTGTCAGAGGAAACACCATCCAGCAGATAGCCTAGTGGTTAGAGTGTTGTGCCAGTAACTGAAAGGTTGCTGGATAGAATCCCTGAGCTGACAAGGTAAAAATCTGACGTTCTTCCCCTGAGCAAAGGCAGTTAACCCACTGTTCCCCGAGTGCTGAAAACGTGGATGTCGTTTAAGGCAGCCCCCTGCACCTCTCTGATTCAGAGGGGTTGGGTTAAATGCAGAAGACACATTTCAGTTGAAGGCATTCAGTTTTACAACTGACTAGGTATCCCCCTTTCCCCAAATGGTGACTGAAGTCAGCCTGCAGGTGCCTAGCCCACCACAAGGAGTTGCTAGAGTGCAATGGGACAAGGACATCCCGGCTGGCCAAACCCTCCCCAAACCGAGACGATGCGGGGCCAATTGTGCGCTTCCTCCTGGGTCTCCCGGTCATTACTGGCTGTGGCACAGCCTGGGATTGAACCCGGGGCTGTTGTGACTCCTCAAGCACTATGATGTAGTGTCTTAGACTGCTGTGCCACTTGGTAACATTTATTTTAAGGAAAAGATGGTATGTTTCACAAACAATGCACCATGCTGCCTTGTTGACAAAATGACATAGCAGTACATATTACTGTTCAATTTAAGAAGGGAGCTCCTCCCTCCCCGCTTTCGCCTCATGACGTCATACCCTGTGACTCAGCATAATTGAATCCGCTCAATATAGAACCAGTTTATTGGTTGTAATTACCAACTGGGTAATTGTATGGCCCTGGGAGGTACCGAGTGCTTATATGCAGGCTACCTGTTTGAGCTTGTGTTAGACAGATTCGATTTAGTTTCTCAAGGGGAGGCTTGCAGTCTTTCCCTCTACCTGTGTCTGTCCAAGCAAGTCTCTTCTTCTTATTCGTGTCCTTTAGTAGTGGTTTCTATGCAGCAATTTGACCATGAAGGCCTGATTCACGCAGCCTCTGAACAGTTGATGTTGAGATGTGTTTCTTACTTGAACTCTGTGAAGCATTTATTGATGCTGCAATCTGAGGTGCAGCTAATTGCCGAAATTGAGGCTGGTAATTCTAATTAGCTTATCTTCTGCAGCAGAGGTAACTCTGGGTCTTCATTCCAGAGTTACCTCATGAGATTTAGTTTCATCCTACAGCTTGATGGTTTTTGTGACTGCACTTGAAGAAACTTTCAAAGTTCTTGAAATGTTCTGGACTGCTTAAAGTAATGATGGACTGTCATTTCTCTTTGTTTATTTGAGCTGTTTTTGCCAAAATATGGACTTGGTGTTTTACCAAATAGGGTTATCTTCTGTATACCAACCCTAACTTGTCACAACACAACTGATTGGCTCAAACACATTAATAAGGAAATGAATTCCACAAATTAGCTTTTAAAGAGGTCAATTGAAATGCATTCCAGGTGACTACCTCATGAAGCTGGTTGAGAGAATGCCAAGAGTGTGCAACGCTGTCATCAAGGCAAAGGGTGGCTACTTTGAAGAATCTCAAAAATAAAAAATATTTTGATTTGTTCAACACTTTTTTGTTACCACACAATTCCATATGTGTTATTTCATAGTTTTGACGTCGTCACTATTATTCTACAATGTAGAAAATAGTAAAAATAAAGATACCCTGGAATGAGTAGGTGAGTCCAAATTTTTGACTGGTACTATATATATATATATATATATATATATATATAATATATATTTAGCCCACCCCCCACAAAAATGGTCAGGCCCTTCTGGCAATCCGCCCATGTGTAGTAATTTGTCTCTGCAGATTTGCTGGCTATCAAAGAAAATATGATGTCCTCCGACGTTTCCTTTCTTTTTGTTTGCACCTTTTGGAGCTGACCATTTCCTTGGAGAGGTTCATGGAACCAGCAATTTTGCCAATGAGTTCTAGATGATTTTCATCTAAAAAATAAGACAAATAACAATATATATTTTTGTTTACATTCGGCCATCGTCAATCTAGTCTTTCCAATACATTTTCAACTAATATCAACACACATTCAATAACACACACACACACAATTGGCTTTAGTAATGTTACGCTAGCTAGCTAGTCAGTCTAATTGTGTGCCTCATCACACACACAAACAAAGACACTGACAGATAGACAGTACACACTCATTAGTCACTCAAACCAACTAAACTTGACTAATAGTTGAATGGCAAGCACTTATCATTGGTGAGTTCATTCATCTGATCACATCTCTTGACCATGTCCTCGGGCGTAAAAGCATATAGCGGAGCTTTCCTTCGTTGGACTTGTAAGTGCACCTGAACCTGAACTCACGAGCCTTTTCAATTTCCTTCTCAGCATTACTGACATATTCCCCTCGACCTACAAAAGCACCATAATTGACAGATCTATCAATCAATCAAATACTGTATATTTATAAAGCTCCTTTTACATCAGCAGATGTAACAAATTGCTTATACAGAAACCCAGTCTAAAACCCCAAACGACAAGCAATGCAGATGTAGAAGCACGGTGGCTAGGATCCACCATTAACGGGTGGTCTTCCTCGGTTGCCTTCTCAAGGGGCTCGGCCTCGACTTCAGTGAGCTTGTCGGTGTCTGTGCTGTCTGTGGAGTCTCTGATGGAGACGCTCTCCGGCTCAGGTGTCAAAAAGTAGTTGGCAATAAGTTGACACCACTGATCATCTGAACCAGCTTTTTACAATTGCTAGGACCCATTTCTCAATACTTAGGTCACTTTTCAAAACTCTTCAAACAGTTCCATGAGGAAAAGTGACACCATCCTGGGATGGGCTGCATACCGCTCTGTGACTGCACGGGAGTGGTGAAATGCCACATTGTCCCATACAATTACAAACATTGGCCGATTTCACCTCACTGCACCCCTTTCCTCACCTGGCACAAACCTTCAATAGAGGTCATCCAGGAATGAAATGAGACGCTCGGTGTTGAATGGCCCAATTAGCGGTTTGTGTAACAGCAATCCATCAGAGGACATTACTGCACACTTTGTGATGTTGGCATCCCTCTGGCCCGGGACATCCACTGTGACTCTTTTCCCAATCACATTCCTTTCTCGCCGCCGTGCTTTGGCCAAGTTGAAACCAGCCTCATCCACAAAGATGAATATGTGGGGTGTTTGCCTGGCTTCAATCTCCATAACTTTCTAAAATAAATCCACAAGGCAACATAAGAGTTAGGCTATTATGGTAGTTTACATTGTACCTAAAAACATGCCATTGTGTGCCTCTGCCCTGATTGGTTTTGTTCAAAACCAGTTCTGTATTTTATAGCCATCTTAACTGGACATATTATCAACAATTTAGCCCACATAGACTGCTGTTGTGCTCACTGTGTGAAGAATTTTTAAAAGGTAACCTAAGTATTGAGAAATGGGACCTAGCGATTGAAAAAAACTGTAACAATCAAGCGATTTCTCTTTCTGTACCTGTACCTACAGGGCAATCAGAGTTCAAAATACAATATAGGACAGTATCTCATTTCAAAATCATGAGCAATAATATGGAGTTGGTCCCCCCTTTGTTGCAGTAATGGCCTCCACTCTTCTGGGAAGGCATTCCACTCGATGTTGGAACATTTCTGCGGGAACATGCTACCATTTGGCCACTAGAACATTAGTGAGGTTGGGCGATTAGGTCTGGCTCACAGTCGGCATTCCAATTCATCGCAAATGTGTTTGATGGTGTTGAGGCAAGTTCTTCCATACCGATCTCGGCAATCCAAAGGGCCTTCCCCAACCTCTTGCCACAAAGTTGGAAGCACAGAATTGTCTAGAATGTCATTGTATGCTGTAGCGTTAAGATTTCCCTTCACTGGAACTAAGGGGCATTACCCCACCATTATGATAGAGCACATCACAAATGTACTGAAAACCCTATTGAATGAAACTCCACAAGAAAATATGTTGGCCAGCAAGTGGGTGGGTTTTCAGCAGTTGGATTAAATCAGGGGTTCCCAAACTTTTAGGTCAACGACCCCCATTTTGATATCTGAAAATTCTCGTGATCCCAACCATGTTAGTTTTTAAATTGGGGCCATAGCAGTCAATTGCAAAACACTCAGACAGTATTTATGATTGTATTCTCAACTCACCATCATATACTGTTAAAGTGGGGCTATGACAGTCAATTGAAAATTAGTCTGACATAATTTATCTTATCACCACAAACGAGATGGGTGTGCTTGATGCATGTCACGTATGAACTTCTCAAAGTCAGGGGGCGTGGTCCACAGGGCGCACATAATCTCTCCTGCCACATCCAACCTGTATCTATTTGTTTTAAATGCAAACGAGAGCACTGAATCAGCGTCCCATGAGTTTTAATGCTCGGAGAGAGACGGCACAGTATTTCCTTTGAGCCAGGAACCAAAACTCCTCCATAGTGCCCCGTGAATGCATTGTCTGCCGCATTCGGTCACATGACAACTCGATCAGCTGTTCAATTTAACTTACCTGCATGTCAACTGAGCCAGAATCACAGTGAAATGGATTTATCTGATTCGTTCAATCATCTGTAGATTTTTTGGGTTCAGTTTGTTACTTTTCCCAAATATGTCTATTACATAGGCAGAGATACACATTTTCTTTTCATGACACATAAAGTCAACAAAAAAAGTATCTTTTTTTACATCCATTTTAAATGAAAACAGTTCCTGTCTCAATTCAAAAAATCTTTTCAGCAATTTGATAACCACCAAAGCCTTGATGTGAAATAGAAAATTGTCATTCTCTGATCCCATATCTCCACATACAGTGCCTTCGGAAATATTCAGAACCCTTGACTTTTCCACATTTTGTTACATTACAGCCTTATTCTAAAATGAATTAAATAAAAAAACAATACTCAGCAATCTACACACAATACCCCATAATGAAAAAGCAGAAACAGGTTTTTAGAAATCCTGTTTCCATTGATCATCCTTGATGTTTCTTCAACTTGATTAGAGTCAACCTGTGGTAAATTCAATTGATTGGACATGATTTGAAAAGGCACACACCCGTCTATATAATGTCCCACAGTTGACAGTGCATGTCAGAGCAAAAACCAAGCAATGAGGTCGAAGGAATTGTCCGTAGAGCTCCGAAGCACAGATCTGGGGAAGGGTACCAAAACATTTCTGCAGCATTGAAGGTCCCCAAGAACACAGTGGCCTCCATCATTCTTAAATGAAGAAGTTTGGAACCATCAAGACCATCAAGATTCATAGAGCTGGCTGCCCGGCCAAACTGAGCAATCAGGGGAGAAGTGCCTTGGTCAGGGAGATGACCAAGAACCCAATGGTCACTCTGACAGAGCTCTAGAGTTCCTTTGTAAAGATGGGAGAACCTTCCAGAAGGACAACCATCTCTGCAGCACTCCACCAATTGGGCCTTTATGGTAGAGTGGCCAGACGGAAGCCACTCCTCAGTAAAAGGCACATGACAGCCCGCTTGGAGTTTCAGGAACAAGTCCCTGAATGTCCTTGAGTGGCCCAGCCAGAGCCCGGACTTGAACCTGATCGAACATCTCTGGAGAGATTTGAAAAAGCTGTGCAGCAACGCTCCCCTCCAACCTGACAGAGCTTGAGCGGATCTACAGAGGATAATGGGAGAAACTCCCCAGATACAGGTGTGCCAAGTGTAACGGTTGTCGTCTGAAATAGAGGACCAAAACGCAGAAAGAATGTGGATGCTCATCTTATAATTTATTTTAAAATAAAGTGAACACCAAAATAACAAAACAACGAACGCACGAACAACAGACCAGTCTTGTAAGGCTCACACAGGCAAAACAAGAAACAATCTCCCACAACACCAAACCAAACAATTACCCATATATAGGACTCTCAATCAGAGGCAACGAGAAAGCACCTGCCTCCAATTGAGAGTCCAATCCCCATCAACCTAAACATAGACATACAACAAACCAGAAAGAACATAACCCCAAAAACCCGGAAATAATAAATCAAACGCCCTACTAAATAAACCACCACCCCGAACCACATAAAACAAATACTCTCTGCCACGTCCTGACCAAACTACAATAACATATAACCCTTATCAGGACGTGACACCAAGCTTGTAGCGTCATACCCAAGAAGACTCGAGGCTGTAATCGCTGCCAAAGGTTCTTCAACAAAGTACTGAGTTTATTTATTTACATTTTTTACCTTTATTTAACTAGGCAAGTCAGTTAAGAACAAATTCTTATTTTCAATGACGACCAAGGAACAGTGGGTTAAAGTGACTATGCATATATGATGAACAGAGAGTAGCAGTAGTGTAAAGAGGGGTTGGCGGGTGGTGGTTGGCGGGACACAATGCAGATAGCCTGGATAGCAAATGTGCGGGAGCACTGGTTGGTCGGGCCAATTGAGGTAGTATGTACATATGTACATGAATGTATAGTTAAAGTGACTGTGCATATATGATAAACAGAGAGTAGCAGCAGTGTAAAAGATGGGTTGGGGGGGGCACACAATGCAAATAGTCCGGGTAGCCATTTGATTACCTGTTCAGGAGTCTTATGGCTTGGGGGTAAAAACTGTTGAGAAGCCTTTTTGTCCTAGACTTGGCACTCCGGTACCGCTTGCCATGCGGTAGTAGAGAGAACAGTCTATGACTGGGATGGCTGGGGTCTTTGACAATTTTTAGGGCCTTCTTCTGACACCGCCTGGTGTAGAGGTCCTGGATGGCAGGGAGTTCAGTGATGTACTGGGCCGTACGCACTACCCTCTGTAGTGCCTTGCAGTGCGGTCTTAGTGCCAGCATCTGTCTGTGGTGGTAAATAAACAGGCACGAAAAGTATAGATGAAAACTCTCTAGGCTAGTAGTGTGGCCTGCAATTTATCACAATATACTCTACTTCAGGCGAGCAAAATCTAGAGACTTCCTCAGATTCTTTTTACAAATATGCACAGACCGCCCCCCCTCATCTTACCGAAGTGTGCTGTTCTATCTTGCCGGTGCAGCGTATATCCCGCTAGCTGAATATCCATGTCGTCATTCAGCCACGATTCCGTGAAACATAGGATATTACAGTTTTTGATGTCCCGTTGGTAGGATATTCGTATCGTACCTCATCTAATTTATTGTCCAATTATTGCACGTTAGCGAGTAATATTGACGGTAACGGCAGCTTTCCCACTCGCCTTCTGTGGGTCCTCACGAGGCATCCCGCTCTGTGTCCCCTGTATCTGCGTTTCTTCCTCTTGCAAATAATGGGGATGTTGGCCCTGTCGGGTGTTTGGAGAATGTCCTGTGCGTCTTGCTTGTTGAAGAAAAAATCTTAGTCTAATCTGAGGTGAGTGATCGCTGTCCTGATATCCAGAAGCTCTTTTTTGCCGTAAGATACGGTTGCAGAAACTTTATGTACAAAATAAGTTACAAATAAATAAAAAAACACATAGTAGCACAATTGGTTGGGCGGCCGTAAAACTCTGCCATTTCTGCCAGTGCCATTTTAGTGACTCACAATCTAAGGGCGCTCTCTGCTTGAATTTTAACTTTTAGATTTGAATAATTTTCATTTAGATTTTGAAGGTTAGCCACATTACAATTATTTAGAGAGACGAAGTTGATATATTGCTATTTAACCTGTCTGGGAACCTGGGACGCTTGCGTCCCACCCTAGTCAACAGCCAGTGGAGTCGCGTCGCGTGAAATACAAATACCTCATAAATGCTATAACTTCAATTTCTCAAACATATTACCATTTTACACCATTTTATAGATACACCTCTCCTGAATCGAACCACGTTGTCCGATTTCAAAAAGGCTTTACAGCAAAAGCAAAACATTAGATTATGTTAGGAGAGTACCCAGCCAAAAATAATCACACTGCCATTTTCAAAGCACCTAGAATGCTTCACAAATACCCAAAACACAGCTAAATGCAACACTAACCTTTGACAATCTTCATCAGATGACACTCCTAGGACATCGTGTTACACAATGCATGCATTTTTTGTTCGATAAAGTTCATATTTATATATAAAAACAGCATTTTACATCAGCGCGTGACGTTCAGAAAATATTTTCCCTCAAATGCTTCCGGTGATCAGCGCTACAATTTACAAAATTACTATTCTAAAACATTGTTAAAATTTTATATTGTCATTCAAAGAATTATAGATTAACATCTAGTGAATGCAACCGCATTGCCAGATGTAAAAATAACTTTACTGGGAAATCACAATTTGCAATAAACGAGGTGCTATGCTCAGAAAAATAGGCTAGGCAATACAGGTTAGCGCCATCTTGGAACCATCTAAAATCAAATATACTATTGTAAATATTCCCTTACCTTTGATTATCTTCATCAGAAGGCACTTCCAGGCATCCCAGGTCCACAACAAATGTAGTTTTGTTCGAAAAAGTGAATAATTTATGTCCCAATAGCTCCTTCTTGTTAGCGCGTTCCGAAGGCTACTAATAATGTACTAGGCGTGCTGGACTTGTCGTCACGAATGTGCAAAAAATATATATTTACGTTCGTTCAAACATGTCAAATGTTGTATAACATAAATCTTTAGGGCCTTTTTCAATCAGAGCTTCAATAATATTCAAGGCGGACGATTGCATTGTCTTACTAAACGTTTCGGAATGTAAGGGTACCCATGGGCGCACGCGTCATAGTAGTAATGGCCCTCCCCCTATGACCAACTTTCCAGGCCTCTCGTTCGGTCAGTTTTTACCGGAGAAGACTCAAACCACTTTGTAAAGACTCTTGACATCTAGTGGAAGCCTTAGGAAGTGCTAAATGAATCCTAACTCACGGTGTGTTTCATAGGCAAAGTGTTGAAGGTGATTCCACAAATCAGATTTCCACTTCCCGGCGACGTTGTATTCATTCATAGACTGAAAGAAAAACATGGAGTCATCCTGTGCACGCGCACTCCAGTGTCATTGTTCCCTGCCTGACCACTCACAAAAACTCCTGCTTTTTTTCGCCCAGAGACTGCAGAGACGTCATTCCACTTTCTGGCACCTTCTGAGAGCCAATGGAAGCCTTAGAAAATCTCACGTTACAGCAGAGAGGCTGTATTTTTGATAGAGATGCGCTAGAAGGAGAACAAATTGTCAGACAGGGCACTTCCTGTATGGAATCTTCTCAGGTTTTGGCCTGCCAAATGAGTTCTGTTATACACACAGACACCATTCAAACAGTTTTAGAAACTTTAGAGTGTTTTCTATCCAAATCTACTAATTATATGCATTTTCTAGTTACTGGGCAGGAGTAGTAACCAGATTAAATCGGGTACGTTTTTTATCCGGCCGTGCAAATACTGCCCCCTAGCCCCAACAGGTTAATTATTATAATTTCTTAACAGGGTTTTTGAAATTCGTCCATGACCCCATTTTCATATCAGGTGTCTCCACATGGAGTCCCGGCCCCTAGTTTGGGAACCGCTGAATTAAATGTATTCAGCGCACGCAAAGGAACAATACCTGCAAATCTGCAAAAGGTAAGTCTGAATACCAACTACTGAGAAGTGTGTAGGAAAGGTGTGCACAGGAAAGGTATGCGTAGGAAAGGCGGCAATATCCTATGTCGGAATCGGACCCGTACTTACATTACAGACAGACAGAAATGACGGATCAAAACAAACCTAATGTTATTGGTCGCGTACACAATTTAGCAGGTGTTATGGCAGGTGCAGCAAAATGCCTATGTTCACATGCACGCACACATACGCACATGCACACACAGGACAGTAGGGAATCCCAGCATTGCACCTTAACAAGCCTTTTACAAATGAGCCCTTGTCCAGTCAGGCCATCGCTCTTGTTTGCTCAAACACATGTCTATTGATCCAACCACGGTGTTAATCTGTTTTCTAGACCCTTCTTCCCTCACATTCATCAGTTCTGGTAAACACATTTATCTCCTCCCCCACCTCCTCCTCTTCTGGAGTGAGTGACTGAGTGAGAGTAAAAAGAGAGTAAAAAATGAAGAAGAGGAAGACAAAGAAGAAGAGCAGCTATTCTGGACAGGCTAACAGTTTGTGCGTTGCAAAAATACAAAAGTTTAGAAGTGGAGGTGTGCCAATGTATCATGCTTACAGTAGGGACAGGATATTGGAATCTTGACTTGAGATGTGTAATTTTCTCTTTCAGTAGGTTCTATACAGTTTACAGTATTTTCGAAGTGAACGCTATCACCTAGAACTAGTCTACTAACAAATATGTTATGAGAAATGTTACTGTAAATATCACAGCTGACTAAGGATAGTGTGTGTGTGTGCATGTGTGTGTGTCTGATTCAGCTTTGTAGGCTTGTTTCAGGTTCTGAATTATCATTGTTGCTGTTGGTGTTTAAGTTAGTGTGGGAGAGAGCATGATAATATGTGTGTACTGAATCGGTGTGTTTTTGTGTGTGTGTGTGCCTATGAACTGTGTGTGTGTTAGCACTAGCTGGGGCTGGGCGTGGGTGCTCTAGCTGTTTGAACGCTGCGGTTAAGCTGTTAGCCTGAGATGAATGCAGGGGGAGCTCAGGGCTCCCTTTGAAGTTTGTCACAGGGGGTTTACCCCTCCCACCAGGGGGGACAGTGGCGGGGAAAAAACGGAGAAAAAAGGGCCAACTTTAAACTGCTTTGTTTCAGGAAAGACGACTGCTTCTCCTCCTCTCTAGCCCACCCTAGAAGTTGTATGTGGAAGAAGATTTAACAGAAAACAGAGGATAAGAAATATTTATTTTGGGAAAAAACATCCAGTCCCAAAACATCCTGATTGCCTGTCTGTCTATCTATCTTCTTCAGAACTGTCTGTCTGCTTGCCCTATTTGTCTGTCTATCTGATAGTATTCTTGCCTGTTTGCCTGTCTGTCAGTTTGTCTGTTTGCTTATAACAGTTTAACTGTCTGTCTTTGTAACCACCTGTTTTCTCTGACTATCGGTCCTGCAGCAGCCCCCTCCTGAACCATGTGACATAAGAAGCTCACCACAATACCAATCATCTTACTGTCAGTGTCTTGTTGGCTTGCTCCTTGGGGAGAGAGGGTGATGGTTCTCCTATACTCTGGTCACCAGAGAGACAGCATTAAGGTGACAGATAAGCCGCCCTTTGACAGGGGTCTCTGACATACAGTAACTCAATGACATCATCTCGTTCACAGCACTGACCCTGTGTCATTCTTTAATGAGGGGCAAAGCAGGCTTATCCTGTGTCGGAGAAACTGGCTCTAAATGACAATAATGTTTCATTCAGTTCAAGTAACTGGGATTTTCTTTTTTCCAGGGCAGGTATACTTCCTGTGATTGATGAAATCACTCACTAATCCCTCCTCTCCTCATCCTTGCTCCATGTACGTCAAAAGACAGAAAGTTCTCCACGTTCTCCCCTAAGGGCTCTGGAATCATTGTCCTCTGGAACAATTGCACTGACCCCCTTGAATATGAATTTTAGCTATGTCTTCCATTCCCTTGTGTTAAGGGTGTGTTGTGTGTTTCAGCCCCCTGCTCTCCCTCATGGCATCCTTTGATATTTTCCTCATTCAGGGAGAAACCAGAAACTCCCAGCAGAACTCCATGTTGTCTTCTCAATGCTAAAGTGTTAGCGTGTGCCCATGTTGACCTAATATGACCCTAGTGTGCAGACTAAGCTAGGCTACGCTAGCCACCGCTAACCTAAAAACATACTGATCAGCAGTAATTAGTACTGTGCTCTAAATTTACCTCAGCAGTTAATGTTATTACCAGCAGAGTGTGTATTGATTGGAAAGTGAGCTCTAAAGAATTAGCCATGGGATAATCAAGATACCAGTCACAGGTGGAATTACTTACATGTGGACAGTTTGAAATGGGTTCCCGTTCAGTACAAAAGGTTAGTTATTTGGGACGTTGGTGATCAATTCTACATAGGCAAATTGCAGTTGGCCCAAAACAGAGCAGAACATATTGCACATATTGCACTTAGATGTATATGGAGGGCGAATGTCAATGACAGACATGTAAATCTCTCCTGGCTCAACGTTGAGGAGAGATTGACTGCATCAGACGGGGACTGTGAAGAGACACAGACATTTTTATACATTTTGTATTGTATTGTGCATTGTATTGTGTATTGTATTATGTGTGTGATACATGGTTGGGATATTACTGTGATATGTGGTTGTCTCGCCTGTCTATCTTAAGATGAATGCACTAGCTGTGGGTCGCTCTGGATGGGAAAGTCTGCTGAATGACTAAATTGTAATGCAAATATACTGCTATGTATGTGTATTTATTTATATAATCTATTTTATTTGTTGTTTCCTATTTGGATCCCAGCAAGAGTAGCCGCTGCCTCGGCAGTAGCTAATTGGGGATTCTAATAAATACTAAATACCACATACAAGTTGCAGATTTGTGTGTGCGTGTGCGCACATGTACTGTACATGTAAAGTTTGAATTGAGCTCCATTAAAACAAAACAGCTGAAGTCAAAAGGTGATCTGTTTACCTAGGTGGTCTGCTACCTACATACTGTATGTACTTCTGCAAGTCTAAAAGTTACAAAATATTCCTTTCCTATTTACAGAAGTTTAGAGTGGTAGGGGCTAGTTAGGGGTTGATTTGGAATTGGGCATCAGTTACCTTTGGCCAATTCCAAGGGTCTTAGTTTGAACTTTGAACTCTTGCTTCAGGGTTACACTTGGTGTGGAAGAGACTCATATGTTTTTGGCGCTAAGTGTGTTTTGTTGTTCTCTTCCACCCTTACAGCGCCCCTACCTCTCTCTTTCTCTCTCCTTCTCTTCTTCTCTCTGCCTTTTACTGTCTGTCTATCTCTCCCACTCCACATTTCTCTCTCAGTTTCCGTCTTTCTCTGTCTATATCTGTCTATATCTGTCTACATCTATATCTGGTTCTGTAATCCCAACTTTGTCTCTCCCTCTCCTTTTCCCACTCTCTGTTTCTGTCAAACCATATCTCTCTGTCTCGCTCCCTGAGAGAGTCTGGGCTCTGACTGGGCCACTCCAGGACATTCAGAGACTTGTCCCGAAGCCACTTCTGCGTCATCTTGACTGTGTGCTTAGGGTCATTGTCCTGTTGGCAGGTGAACCTTCACCCCAGTCTGAGGTCTTGAACACTCTGGAGAAGGTTTTAATCAAGGATCTCTCTGTACTTTGCTCTATTCATCTTTCCCTTGATCCTGACTATTCTCCCAGTCTCTGCCACTGAGATACACCCCCACAGCATGATGATGCAACCAACATGATGCACCTGAGCTTAATTTCAAGTCTCATAGTAAAGGGTCTGAATACTTGTATTAATAAGGTATTTCTGTTTTTTCATTTTTATACATTTGCAAAAAAATCTAAAAGCCTGTTTTCGCTTTCTACACATGGCTACATGGTTGAGGAGCTAACTCAGCTAGCACATAACATTCTGAGAAGCATATGTTTCTTAAAGATTGGTGACAGCATGCCACATTTTTCTGGGAATGGTGCAGGATAGTTGCTGGCTTTGGAACATTCTCAGCAACCCCCGTCGATGGGTTGGTAATTGAGTCGCACTCTTCTTACAGAAGGCGAGAGCCAAATCGGCATAGTCAGAGGGGATGTGCACGATGGAGACCTGGTCTGGACTTTCCACCGTAGTCGCACCAACGGAAACCCCTAAACACCTCCCCGAGCACTTTCGTGACCACCCCGTGAGAGCCCTCTGTTGCCACGAAATAGTGAGGCCATGACAGGCGAACCAGGGTAGGTTTAGCATCACGGGAATCGCAGGAGACTCAATAAGGAAGAAACTGATTCTCTCCTTATGACCCTCCTGCGTCACCATGCCCAGTGGAGCGGTGGCCTCCCTAATTAGCCCTGACCCTAATGGTCGACTATCTAGGGCATGAACTGGGAAGGGCATGTCCACTGGAAAAATAGGGATCCCTAAACTATGGGCAAATGATCTGTCAATAAAGTTCCCAGCTGCGCCTGAATCTATGAGTGCCTTATGCTGGGACTGCGGGGAAAACTCAGGAAGATTAATATACAAAACATGTGTGCAACAGAGGGCTCTGGGTGAGCCTGGTGCCGACTCACCTGGGATGACACGAGAGTGCCATGCCTGCTGCCTCGACTCCCAGAGGAACCTCCCCAGCACCGACCAGCAGTGTGACCTCTGCGGCCACAGATGGTGCATGGACCGGCCCCTCCTCCCTTCGCCCTAAGTGCAGCACCTCCCAGCTCCATGGGCGTAGGAGCAGTGGTGCTGGGGGATGGAATCGACAGACCCCGATCTGGACATCCACCGGGAGCCAGCAGGTTATCCAACCAGATGGACAGGTCCACCAGCTGGTCAAAGGTGAGAGTGGTGTCCCTGCAGGCCAACTCTGAAAGGACGTCCTCACGCAAACTACAACGGTAGTGATCGATCAGGGCCATTCCATCCCGCGCCAGCGGCCAGGGTCCGAAAGTCCAAAGCGAACTCCTGTGCGCTCCTCATCCCCTGCCTAAGGGTGACGAGGCGTTCACCCGCCGCTCTACCCTCAGGCGGGTGGTCAAAAACTGAAAATCCTCAAATTGGCCCAACACCGCTTCTCCTTCCCCCCATACGGCGTTGGCCCACTCCAGGGCTTTCCCTGAGAGGCAGGAGTCGAGGGCGGACACGCTCTCATGGGCCGAAGGAGCCGGGTGGATGGTTGCCAGGTAGAGCTCCAGCTGGAGTAGGAACCCCTGACATCCTGCAGCCGTCCCATCATACTCCCTATGAAGAGCGAGCCGAATCCCACTGGGACCGGGTGAAGGAGGGGTGAGTAGTGGTGCCCTTGGTGGTGCTGGTGGAGGCGCTGGCGGAACTCCTCTTCTCTCCCAGCAATCCATAGTCTGCAGGACGCCATTCATGGCAGTGCCGAGATGTTGTAACATGGCCGGATGCTGCTGGACGAGCTCCTCGACCCCTAATACGGGGCGGTCTGCTCCTGCTGTCCGATTTCAAAAAGGTTTTACAACGAAAGCAAAACATTAGATTATGTCAGGAGAGTACCCTGCCAAAAATAATCACACAGCCATTTTCAAAGCATGGATATATGTCACAAAAACCAAAACCACAGCTAAATGCAGCACTAACCTTTGATGATCTTCATCAGATGACACTCCTAGGACATGTTATACAATACATGCATGTTTTGTTCAATCAAGTTCATATTTATATCAAAAAACAGCTTTTTCCATTAGCATGTGATGTTCAGAACTAGCATACCCACCGCAAACTTCCAGTGAATTTACTAAATTACTCACGATTAACGTTCACAAAATACATAACAATTTCTTTAAGAATTATAGATACAGAATTCCTTTATGCAATCGCGGTGTCAGATTTTAAAATAGCTTTTCGGCAAAAGCACATTTTGCTATATTCTGAGTAGATAGCCCGGCCATCACAGGCTAGCTAATTTGACACCCACCAAGTTTGGCTCTCACCAAACTCAGATTTACTATAAGAAAAATTGGAATCTTCTCAGCTTTTGGCTTGCCATATGAGTTCTGTTATACTCACAGACACCATTCAAACAGTTTTACAAACTTTAGAGTGTTTTCCATCCAAATGTACTAATTATATGCATATTCTCGTTAAAGGGGTAAGAGTAGTAACCAGTTTAAATCGGGTACGTTATTTATCCGGCCGGGAAAATACGTTCCCCTAGTGGAACCCCGTTCCGCCAGCGGAACCCCTAGCCAACAGCCAATGGGATCGCATGGCGCGAAATACAAAACCAACTAAAATACCACAATTACATTTTCTCAAACAATCAACAATTTTCAACCATTTTAAAGATAAGTCTCTCTTTAATCTAACCACATTGTCCGATTTCAAAAAGGCTTTACAGCGAAAGCAAAACATTAGAATATGTTAGGATACAACCACAGCAAAAAACAACAACACAGCCATTTTCTTAGTAAAGGACAGCCATTTTCAAAGCAAGGCTAGACGTCCAAAAGCACAAAAACAGCTAAAATTATGCACTAACCTTTGACGATCTTCATCAGATGAAACTCCTAGGACATTATGTTAGACAATACATGCATTTTTTTGTTCCATCAAGTTCATATTTATATCCAAAAAACCCATTTTACATTGGCGCGTGACGTTCAGAAAATGTATTCACCCCAAAATGTCCGGTGAATTTACAATAATACTCATCATAAACATTGACAAAATACATAACAATTATTTTAAGAATTATAGATACAGTACTCTTTTATCCACCCACTATGTCAGATTTCAAAATAACTTTATGTAGAAAGCACATTGTTCAATATTCTGAGTACTGAGCACCATGCTATTCAGTTAGCCGTCCAGCCATGGCATCCACAAAACGCTGAAATCTGTAAAAAATATAATCTTACCTTTGCTGATCTTCGGCTGAATGCACTCGGAAGGTCTCCCACTTCCAAAAGAAATGTTAATTTGTTCGATAAAGTCCATAATTTATGTCAAAATAAATCCGTTTTGATGGCGCGTCCAGATCCCCATTCCAAAATGTATCTATACACCGTCGACGAAAAGTTATAAAGTTCCCTCAGCGTTTGTAGAAACATGTCAAACCATGTTCACAATCAATCTTTAGGGTGTTATAATCGTAAAATTTTGATAATATTCCAACCGGACAATAGCAGATTCATTACAGAAGAAAAAGAAAAATGGCTAATCCTTCGTGAGCTCGCGCAAGGTAAGCCAGTGACCCCAGTGAGAACACTTACTGTTCCGGTATTATTCAATCAAATTGCATTATAGAAGCCTCAAACGGGGTTGTAATGAATGTTGACATCTAGTGGAAGCCTTAGGAAGTGCAATATGACATCACAGACACTGTATTTTAGATAGAACTTCATTTGAAATGACTACAGCCATCTGAGTTCAAACTTCCTGGTTGGATTTTTCTCAGGTTTTTGCCTGCCATATGAGTTCTGTTGTCCTCTTACATCTAGATGTTCCGCTAGCGGAACACCTGCTCCAATATCCAATGATGGGCGTGGCGCGAAATACAAAGTCCTCGAAAATCCGAAAACTTCCATTTTTCAAACATATGACTATTTTACACCATCCCGTTAGCGGGATCATTTTCCAGCGAAAACTCCTAGCGACATTAGCATAACGAAATTCAATATTTTTTTTTTTCAAATATAGGGCTGTCTCATATCGTTTTATAGATACACCTCTCTTGAATCGACCCTCGTTGTCCGATTTCAAAAAGGTTTTACAGGAAAAGCACAATATTAGATTATGTTAGAGGAGTACATGGTAAAAGTCGCATCATATGAATTTTCCGAGCAAGCACACCCATCACATATAACCAAAAAACAGCTAAATGCAGCACTAACCTTTTACAAACTTCATCAGATGACACACCTAGGACATCATGTTACACACAGCATGCAATCTTTTGTTCAATAAAGGTCATATTTCTATATAAAAACAGCATTTTACATCGGCACCTGAGGTTGACTAACTATTTTCCCATAAAATGCGTCCCGGGAAACAGTGCTACAATTTTATAAATTACTATTCGAAAACGATTTTTTTTTTTTATATTGTCAATCTTAAGATTTATAGATGAATATCTCTTGAAAACACCTGTCATAACCAGATTTTAAATTAACTTTACAGGGTAATCACACTTTGAGATCAAATGGGATGCGATACCCCAGAAAATGAGCTCCAAAGCCTAGCTCGGCGCCATCTTTGAACAATTGCAAATCACATCTGATCTTGTATAATATCGCCAATAATCCCTCACCTTTAGTTGTCTTCATCAGAAAGCACTTCCCGATATCCCAGGTCCATGACAAATGTATTTTCGGTCGAAAAAGTCCATGCTTTATGTTCCATTAGCTTCCTGTTGTTAGCGCGTCCTAAGGCTGTAATCAAATGTTGATCCGTGCGCGGCACCTGGCTAACGCAAAATGACTGTTTACTATGAGTTAGGGTCGTTCAAACGTGTCAAACGTTGTATAAAATAATCGTCAGGGCCTGTTTCAACAAGAGAGCCAATCAGATTCGAGTGGGACGATTTCAATGTGTTTCAAAAGGTTTCCAAAGGTGGGGGCAGACACGGCCGCCGACGTCACAATGCTCATGGCCCTACTACTCTGACCAATTGCCACATCGTCTCTTTCACTGAGTTTCTACCGCAGAACCCTCAAAACACTTTGTAAAGACTGGGGACATCTAGTGGAAGCACTGGAAAGTGCTCAATTATAATTTTTTCACGTTGTGAATTATAGGTAAGGCTTTGAAGTCGAGTCGACAATTCAGATTCCCACTTCCTGGTTCAATCGGTCTCGGGGTTTTGACTGCCATACGAGTTCTGTTATACTCACAGACACCATTCAAACCGTTTTAGAAAATTTAGGGTGTTTTCTATCCATATAAAATAAGTATATGCATGTCCTAGCTTCTGACTTTGATTAGTAGGCCGTTGAAAATGGGAGCGATTTTTTTTCAAAATGCGCTGTGGCGCCCCCTAACCTATGGTAACGTCAAGAGGTTAAAGACAAGACTCTCCGTTATCTAACCACACTGTCTGATTTCAAAAAGGCTTTACAGCGAAAGCAAAACATTAGATTATGTCATTGAGTACCCAGCCAGAAATAATTAGACACCCATTTTTCAAGCTAGCATATAATGTCACAAAAAACAAAACCACAGCTAAATGCAGCACTAACCTTTGATGATCTTCATCAGATGACACTCCTAGGACATTATGTTATACAACACATGCATGTTTTGTTCAATCAAGTTCATATTTATATCAAAAACCAGCTTTTTACATTAGCATGTGACGTTCAGAACTAGCATTCCCACCGAACACTTCCGGTGAATTTACTAAATTACTCACGATAAACGTTCACAAAAAACATAACAATTATTTTAAGAATTATAGATACAGAACTCCTTTATGCAATCGCGGTGTCAGATTTTAAAATAGCTTTTCGGTGACAGCACATTTTGCAATATTCTGAGTAGATAGCTCGCCATCACGGGCTAGCTAATTTGACACCCACCAAGTTTGGTACTCACCAAACTCAGATTTACTATAAGAAAAATTGGATTACCTTTGCTGTTCTTCGTCAGAATGCACTCCCAGGACTTCTACTTCAACAACAAATGTTGTTTTGGTTCCAAATAATCCATAGTTATTATCCTAATACCTCCGTTTTGTTCGTGCGTTCAGGTCACTATCCAAAGGGTAACGCGCGGGCGCATTTCGTGACAAAAAAAATCAAAATATTCCTTTACCGTACTTAGAAGCATGTCAAACGCTGTTTAAAATCTATTTTTATGCGATTTTCCTCGTAAAATAGCAATAATATTCCAACCGGACAACCTTGTATTCATTCAAACAGGTGAAGAAAAAAATGGCCAAGTCTTGTGACCGCGCATTTCCAGGCTCTGAGCCACCAGGCAGACCACTCACAAACCTTGCCCAGAGACAGCAGACGCCCCAATCCACTTTCTGGCGCCTTCAGAGAGCCAATGGAAGCCTTAGAAAGTGTCACGTAACAGCAGAGATACTGTAATGTTGATAGAGATGCAACAGAAGGACAACAAATTGTCAGACAGGCCACTTCCTGCTTGTAATCTTCTCAGGTTTTTGGCTGCCATATGAGTTCTGTTATACTCACATACACCATTCAAACAGTTTTAGAAACTTTAGAGTGTGTTCTATCCAAATATACTAATTATATACATATTCTCGTTCCTGGGCAAGAGTAGTAACCAGTTTAAATCGGGTACGTTTTTTATCCGGACATGAAAATACTGCCCCCTAGCCCAGACTGGTTAATGCAATGTACAGTATAGTCTATCGGCCTGGACTAGCCCACTTTCATAAATGACAGCCAGGCGTTAAGTACTGTTAGTATATCACGTGCACTTGCAAACTAACAGTAAAATATTCACAAAATATCATAAAACAAAAACACTTTACATATCTGATACACATCTGAAACATATCTGAAACAAACAACATCCATAAATTAAATACACCAACTCCTCTGTAAAGTACACATTTTATCCCTCTAAAACTTATTTAAATGTAACAAAACTCGGTTTATAGTGAACACAACAGACAAAAGTGCACAGTAGACCGCTAATGTGATTTGAAACTTAGCAAAATGGAAGAAAAAAATGTGCAAAAGAGCAAATGGAGGAAAAGGCAGTTGCTAGCTGACTAGTCATACACCAGAGAGAAACTCCTCAGGAGAAGAAACGGAGTAATCTGAACATTCGGTTGATTCAGAAACTCCAGTCAATAGTCCTGCACCCAAAAATACACTAAAATAATTGTCTTTGCACAAATTCCAGGAGAACATAATCGATGCTGTCACTGCAAAGATAAAACGAAAAAGCCGATGGTCTGGAGAAAATGATACGCGAAAACACATAAAAAATAGTTGACATTGAGACCTCTCTGAATCATGCATATGAGAGTATCGAAGAGCTTAAACTTGCAAACACTGCAACCTCTGATAAATGCACTGCACAGAAGAAGACCATCGCTGACATGCAAGAGCGCTTGTTGGAAGCAGAGCAAATACCGGAGAAGGTGGAGGCTATGGCTTTATGGTTTCCCCAAGGACCAGGGTGAGAATGTGAAGTGCGTAGTAAGTGGCATCTGTAACCGTGAGTGCCCAGACTTCCCTGAAGGATATATGAACACGGCTGTGGATGTAGCTCATCATATTGGGAATAAGCAAGATGCCATCGGCAGCCACTCCATCATCATCCAGTTCACTTTCCGTACAGCGAGAGAAGCAGTTCGGAAGAAAGCAAATGAAAGCGCCTTTCTGAAAGAGAGAACATTTAGATTCTGACTGCAGCAGACAAGGCAGCAAAGGCAAAGTTGTGGCCTCTCGTCCAACAAGCCTGAAATCAAGGAAAGGGTGGATACAACAAGGGAATCAGAGCCTTTTTCGCCGACAGAAAATAAATTCCACTGGGGTGATTTGCTCCACCGGAAGGCTTACAAGATAGCCCCTCCCCCACACCAAACTCAGCATTCTAGTTTTGAATTGTGGTGTTATGGTTTAAAAGTTAAGACTTCTGTTAATACATATATGAAGCACCTTTTTATAGAGAGGGTAGAGTTGAGATTGCATAGGATTTTCCCTTTCTATTTTTTATATATGGATTTTATGTCAATCAATGCCAGGGGGATACGAAACCTGTTGAAGAAGAAAGCTTTTTTTGGTAAGGACTGCAACGCAGATCTTGTATTCGTTCAAGAAGCACATTCATGCAAAGAGGACTATAATTTTTTTGAAAAATCTGTGGGGCAGTGACATTTTATTGGCCCACGGGACTAGTCATTAAGCTGGGGTTGCAATTTTAGCACACAATTTCAAAGGCACGTTTTTGTTTACTCAAATGGACACCAATGGACATTGGCTAGTAGCGGTCATCAACCACATGGAAAGATTATTTGTGTTGTGTAATGTATGAGGATACTTTTCTAGTCCTCCAAATGACTTACACTACCGTTCAAAAGTTTGGGGACCTTTAGAAATGTCTTTGTTTTTTAAAGAAAGCAATTTTTGTCTATTAAAATGACATCAAATTGATCAGAAATACAGTGTAGACATTTTTAATTTTGTAAATGACTATTGTAGCTGGAAACGGCTGATTTGTAATGGAATATCTACATAGGCGTTGTAGCAGGCTCCAGGGTGTGGGGTTTCCACATTACCAAATTCAGTAACAAAACAGGTTTTTGTACACGGGGAAAGAAGGGGGAATTCACCAATCACCTCAGTCCACAAGCCGTACACGTTGTCCATTCCGTTTTTCAAGGGAAATCCTCACACTCGGGTTCTCAGCCAATCCGGTCTGGTACACAAGGGAGGTAGTCCGATAGTCCAGGTCAAAACGGGTAATCACACAGATTTTACTCTCACTTTTCGTAACTTTTCATAACTTTTCATAACTTTCTTGTCTCGCACCTCCTCTCCCCCTTTGTGCAGGCTGCTTCCTTTTTTATCCCCAAGCATTCCCTGGCTTAACAAATCATAGTCTTGCCACATTGGGGCAGGAAGTCCATATAAGGCTTGGGGATGGAGCCAACGACCTGCAAGATATCTCTCCTCAATTAGCACTCCCCTCACCTCTCCTTGCTGTCTGCCACAGATAATGCAAATAGTCTGGGTGGCCATTTGAATAGATGTTCAGGAGTCTTATGGCTTTGGGGTAAAAGCTGTTTAGAAGCCTCTTGGACCTAGACTTTGCACTCCGGTACCACTTGCCATGCGGAAGCAGAGAGAACAGTCTATGACTAGGGTGGATGGAGTCTTTGACAATTTTTAGGGCTTAATGATGGTATTGGAGTCGTGCCTGGCCGTGCAGTCATGATTGAACAGGGAGTACAGGAGGAGACTGAGCACGCACCCCTGAGGGGCCCCTGTGTTGAGGATCAGCGTGGCGGATGTGCTGTTACCTACCTTTACCACTTGGGTGCAGCCCGTTAGGAAGTCTAGGATCAAGTTGCCGATGGAGGTGTTTAGTCCTAGGGTCCATAGCTTATTGATGAGCTTTGAGGGCACTATGGTGTTGAACGCTGGGCTGTAGTCAATGAATAGCATTCTCACATAGGTGTTCCTTTTGTCCAGGTGAGAAAGGGCAGTGTGGAGTGCAATAGAAATTGCATCATCTGTGGATCTGTTAGGGCTGTATGCAAATTGGAGTGGGTCTAGTGTTTCTGGGATAATGGTGTTGATGTGAACCATGACCAGCCTTTCAAAGCAATTTATGGCTATAGATGTGAGTGCTACTGGTCGGTAGTCATTTCGGCAAGTTACCTTAGTGTTCTTATGCACAGAGACTATGGCGGTCTGCTTAAAACATGTTGGTATTACAGACTCGGACAGGGAGAGGTTGAAAATGTCAGTGAAGACACTTGCCAGTTGGTCAGCGCATGCTCGCAGTACACGTCCTGGTAATCCGTCTGGCTCTGCGGCCTTGGGAATGTTGACCTGTTTAAAGGTCTTACCCACATCGTCTGCGGAGAGCTTGTTCACACAGTCTTCCGGAACTGCTGGTTCTCTCATATATGGTTCAGTGTTAATTGCCTCGAAGCAAGCATAGAAGTGGTTTAGCTCGTCTGTTAGGCTCATGTCACTGGGCATCTCTTGGCTGTGCTTCCCTTTATAGTCTGTAATGGTTTGCAAGCCCTACCACAACCGACGAGCATCAAAGCCGGTGTAGTACGATTCGACCCTCGTCCTGTATTAACGCTTTGCCTGTCTGATGGTTCGTCAGAGAGTATAGCAGGATTTCTTATAAGCAAGCTTCCGGGTTAGAGTCCCGCTCCTTGAAAGCGGCAGCTCTACCCTTTAGCTCAGTGCAGATGTTATCTGTAATCCATGGCTTCAGTCTGTGCTAGCAAAACAGTCATGTAGCTTAACATCTGCTTCATCTGACCACTTTTTTATTGATCTAGTCACTCGTGCTTCCTGCCTTCATTTTCGCTTGTAATCAGGAATCAGGAGGATAGAATTATGGTCAGATTTGGCAATTGGAGGGAGAGCTTTGTATTTTTCTCTGTGTGGAGTAAAGACAGTCCAGATTTTTTTTGTCCTCTGGTTGCACATTTAACATGCCGATAGAAATTTGCTAAGACAGATTTAAGTTTCCCTGCATTAACTTCTTGGGGCTATTTGGGACGTTAGCGTGCCACCCGTGGCGCACCCTATCAACAGCAGGTGCATTTCAAGAGCGGCAAATTTGAAACCAAATAAATGTCAAAATTCAAATTTCTCAAACATACAACTAACTTACAGCCTTTGAAAGATAAACATCTCCTTAATCTAACCACGTTGTCCGATTTCAAAAAGGTTTTACGGGGAAAGCATAAAGTTAGGTTATGTTAGGAGAGTACATTGACAATAGCTGTGTGTAATGTATTGTCGATTCAAAGACAGGCGTCACCAAAACCATAAAATCAGCTAAAATTATTCACTAACCTTTTACAATCTCCATCAGATGACACTCCTAGGACATTATGTTAGACAATGCATGCATCTTTAGTTCTATCAAGTTCATATTTATATCTAAAAACAGCGTTTTACTATGGCGTTGATGTTCAGGAAATCGTTTCCCTCCAATACCGGCAGTCAAGTCATGACAAAAAAAGAATGAATTAATATTAGAAAACATTGGTAAAATATTATATTGTCATTCAAAGAATTATAGATTTACATCTCTTGAACGCAATGGACTTGCCAGACTTAAAATTAACCTTACTGGGAAATCACACTTTGCAATAATCTGAGCACTGCGCCAGAAAAATACGCATTGCGATACAGACTAACCGCCATGTTGGAGAGATCTAAAATCGAAAATACTATGTAAATAATCCATTACCTTTGATTCTCTTCATCAGATGTCACTTCCAAAGAATCCCAGGTCCATAACGAATGTAGTTTTGTTCAAAAAAGCTCATAATTTATGTCCAAAAACCTCCGTGTTGTAGCACATGATCTAAGCCAGCCGGACTTCACTTCACTTCAAGAACGGAAAAAATATATTTACGTTCGTTCAAACATGTCAAATGTTGTATCGCATAAATCATTAGGTCCTTTTTTAACCAGAACATGAATAAAATTCAAGGCGGACCATTGGGTTCTCTTTTAAAACGTTTCGGAATGAGAGTACCCACCATCAACTCGCGCGCAAGGTGTCTAATGGGCCATCGCCGTTCCAAGGCTCTTCTTCAGTCAGATCTCAGAGTAGAAGACTCAAAACACTTTGTAAAGGCTGGGGACATCTTGTGGAAGCAATAGGAAGTGCCAAAACATTCCTCACCCCCTTTGTTTTTCAATGGTATAGGCTTAAAGTCAATTCAACACATCAGGTATCCACTTCCTGTCAGAATCTGTCTCAGGGTTTTGCCTGCCAAATGAGTTCTGTTATACTCACAGACACCATTTCAAACAGTTTTAGAAACTTTAGGGTGTTTTCTATCCATATATAATAAGTATATGCATATTGTAGTTACTGGGTAGGATTAGTAACCAGATTAAATCGGGTAAATTTTTTTATCCAGCCGTGAAAATACTGCTCCCTATACCCTAACAAGTTAATCAGATATCAAAAGTCAACTGGATGAAAAGGTACTTCATTATTTACAACAATGTCCCTACATTGTGGGTAAACTTTCTGTGAAATTGGCGGCTTTTCACAAGCAGTCTTTAATGTGCTGGACTTTGCTGTATAAACACAACTTTTCACCTCAAATGTTTATATGGAATAATGGGTCGATATTACATAGAAACAAGATGTTATTTTATCGTAACTGGTTCTCGAAAAACATTGTCCTTGTCAGCCAATTAGTTAGTATTAGTGGGAATCTATTTACGTGGAGAGAATTTATGGAAAGATACAACAAACAGCTCACTAGCCCCTTCTAGTCTCTGTGATCCGACAAAAATATATTTCTGGAATTCTGACAGTAGCCTACAGCTATTTACATAGATGGACTACAGGTCTGGCTCTCCTGTGAGGATCACTTTGTCTTTGCCCATGCGTTCCCCATCCCCTTAAAAACTAGTTGATGTCAGCTGAGACAGTGGCGGCAGCTTGTATAGCCTGCAGTGTGCATAGGTTGTGTGCTCAGTGGTGCCACAGACTTTGCATGGGGGACTTGACTGGACTTGGCATGAGCGTGGTCGCTGTTCAGGCTGGGCTTGGTGTGACAGAGAAGTGGTGCACAGTGAGAGGACTATGTTCAACATGCCAACCACATGGCAAAGGCCTGGTTCCTCTGTGGTGAGACTGGTGGAGCTGGAGTATTGAAGGAGCACTGAGACTGGCTGAATACCTCAGAGGGCTGACGTGGCTCACTGTGATGAAGAAAGGGCTGGTTGACTGCTGCTGTGCTCTGACTGCATGCTGAAAGCAGCACTTGAACTTGAGCTTTGCCTCTCCTCAGATCCCTCTGATGGCCATTTAACTCTCCCTGGACCTCTGATGTGGTCCACTCCTCAGCAGGCTTGAACTGGAAAAACAGGGCAAGCTTGGGGTCTGGACAGTGGGAGATGAACATCATAACAAGGTCAGCACTGGAGTCATCAACATTCTTACCCCACCTGTGCAGACACTCATCAGCAACTTAAATGGACTTATTCAGACGGATCCAGTAATCCATCACACTCTCAATAGCTTTCAGTTTGGTGCTGTAAAAGTCTGCCATAGGCATACAGGAGAATGTCAGCTTACTGAAATGTCTCTTCAGGATGTCAAACAGAGCAGTGATAGACTCACCCGATCTGTTTGGCTAGATCAGAAATCATACTGCTGAGTGCCTCTGTAGTAATGACCTGGTTAGCAGGGTGAGGGGCTGTGTGTATTTGGAGTGGAACTAGCAGCTGGACCAACTGGGGAATCTAACACTGACTGGTTAACTGTGTCTCCATAATCCACCTGATATGTGGCTACTAGTCTACTCCTCCCATACCCAGATGGAACAATTGGACGACCTCCCATACCCAACTGACACGTTCTGACTATCAGGGCTCAGCTCGTAGGTGTCACTGGAATTATACATGATGGAAACAATGCCTATTCATTTGCAAATATCATTTTTTTTAAATAAGAGAGAGAGAGAAAAGTTTGGGCTATCAGAAGTTTGGGCGAAATGGAATAAAGCAAACTACCAAATACTGTTTGTAGATCATAATTTAAATATTCAATATGCACATTCAAACGCAAAAACAGTCATAATGAAACTGAAATAATCTTGACAACTTGATAAAAAGAAATATCTGCAGTGATAAAATATCTGACTCTGTAGATCGATAACTTAATTTTTTTTAAATGTTATAGTAAACATTTAACCTGTTGGGGATAGGGGGTAGTATTTGCACGGCCGGATAAAAAACGTACCCGATTTAATCTGGTTACTACTCCTGCCCAGTAACTAGAATATGCATATAATTATTGGCTTTGGATAGAAAACACCCTAAAGTTTCTAAAACTGTTTGAATGGTGTCTGTGAGTATAACAGAACTCATATGGCAGGCAAAAACCTGAGAAGATTCCTAACAGGAAGTGGCCTGTCTGACCATTTCTTGCACTCCTTGATCATCTCTATCCAAAACAGGGGATTTCTGCTGTTACGTGACACTTCCTACGGCTCCCATGGGCTCTCAGAAGGCGGGAAAAAGCTGAATGATGTAATTCCATCCCCAGGCTGAAACACATTAGCGCGTATGGCAAGTGCTCTATCAGAGGGCCATCAGACTGAGGCTCGTGCATGAGGGGATCCCATGCTTTTACTTTCACTCTCTTTGTATTTAAAAACGATTTCCCGGTCGGAAAATTATCGCTTTTTTACGAGAAAAATGGCATAAAAATTGATTTTAAACAGTGGTTGACATGCTTCGAAGTACGGTAATGGAATATTTATAATTTTTTTGTCACGAAATGCGTCGTGCTCGTCACCCTTATTTACCCTTTCGGATAGGTTCTTGAACGCACGAACAAAACGCTGCTATTTGGATATAACAATGGATTATTTGGGACCAAACCAACATTTGTTATTGAAGTAGAAGTCCTGGGAGTGTATTCTGATGAAGAACAGCAAAGGTAATAACATTTTTCTTATAGTAAATCTGACTTATAGTAAATCTGACTTGCTGGGTGTCTAAATAGCTAGCCCTGTGATGCCGGGCTATCTACTTAGAATATTGCAAAATGTGCTTTCACCGAAAAGCTGTTTTAAAATCGGACATATCGAGTGCATAGAGGAGTTCTGTATCTATAATTCTTAAAATAATTATGTTTTTTGTGAACGTTTATCGTGAGTAATTTAGTAAATTCACCGGAAGTGTTCGATGGGAATGCTAGTCACATGCTAGTCACCTGCTAATGTAAAAAGCTGTTTTTTTATATAAATATGAACTTGATTGAACAGACATGCATGTATTGTATAACATAATGTCCTAAAATTGTCATCTGATGAAGATCATCAAAGGTTAGTGCTGCATTTAGCTGTGGTTTGGGTTTATGTGACATTATATGCTAGCTTGAAAAATGGGTGTCTGATTATTTCTGGCTGGGTACTCTGCTGACATAATCTAATGTTTTGCTTTCGTTGTAAAGCCTTTTTGAAATCGGACAGTGTGGTTAGATTAACGAGAGTCTTGTCTTTAAAATGCTGTAAAATAGTCATATGTTTGAGAAATTTAAGTAATAGCATTTCTAAGGTATTTGAATAACGCGCCACGGGATTCAACTGGCTGTTGAGTAGGTGGGACGCAAGCGTGAGATCTTGCATGGAGCCTCAGGCCGAGGGATATTGACAGTTCTTTTGTGTTTCTTCCATTTGCGAATAATCACACCAAATGTTGTCACCTTCTCACCAAGCTGCTTGGCGATGGTCTTGTAGCCCATTCCGGCCTTGTGTAGGTCTACAATCTTGTCCCTGACATCCTTGAAGAGCTCTTTGGTCTTGGCCATGGTGGAGAGTTTGGAATCTGATTGATTGATTGCTTCTGTGGACATGTGTCTTTTTTACAGGTAACAAGCTGCGGTTAGGAGCACTCCCTTTAAGTGCTCCTAACCCTGTATAAAAGACACCTGGGAGCCAGAAATCTTTCTGATTGAGAGGGGGTCAAATTCTTATTTCCCTCATTAAAATTAAAATCAATTTATAACATTTTTCACATGCGTTTTTCTGGATTTTTGTTGTTGTTATTCTGTCTCTCACTGTTCAAATAAACCTACCATTAAAATTATAGACTGATCCTTTCTTTATCAGTGGACAAACGTACAAAATCAGCAGGGGATCAAATACTTTTTTCCCCCACTGTATGGGATTGATTATGATTTTCATGTGACAATTTTTCAGTAACCTACCTCTTCTACATGGATACAGTAGACAGGGAAGAGGTAAGGGGTGCAGGGGATGTTTAAGAGGGAATGCAGAAGGAAAAGGAAGTGTGCGACATTAACAAGGTCACCTACAACAACAACAACACAAGGAATGTACAGTAATATCAGGCATGGGAACTACTCAGATTTTGTGATATTATACAACATGAAATTCAACACTTGTTACACAAGCATAGAGGTAGGCTCACATCACTGATTAGCTTGCGGCTGTGTTTTCATTTGTAATCCATGATAGTTTGTGAGCCCTGCCACATCCAACAAGCATCAGATGCACTTAGTAGTTAATGAACAGATTTTGTAAACTCGTCAATGTGACTCCCAGAACATATTCTAGTCTGTGCTAGTGAAACAGTCCTGTAGGTTATAGCATCCACTTCATCTGAACACTTATATTGAGTGTGTCATCACTGGTACGTCCTGTTTGAGTTTTTGCTTGTAAGCAGGAATAAGGAGGATAAAGTTATGGTCAGGTTTGCCAAATGGAGGGCGAGGGACAGTTTTGTAATGCGCCTCTATGTGTGGAGTAAAGGTGATCTAGAATTTTGCCTCTAACATGATGGTAGAAATGAGGTAAAACGGATTTCAGTTTTCCTGCATTAAAATCACTGGCCATTAGTAGCGCAGACTCTGGATGAGCATTTTTTCTTGTTTGGTTATGGCTAATGTTCCCTCTAAACTGTGTGTCTGCAGTAAACCCGAGCACAGAAAAACAGCCCAAGAAGCACGAGATGGAACTTTCAACTTTCTAGAGTCTTCCTTGTTAGTTAACACTATCATCGTTTCCCTTTACTGTGGCAGTTATGATTGAATCAATATAATATTAGCCACTTTCAATGCAACATACCGAAACAAAACAAACTATGCAAGAGATTTTCTTGTAGGCAGAACACACCGAAGTAGGATTATATTGTGCATGACTCAGCCCATACTCTCTACACAGACCGGTGCTGCATAAACAATCACAGCTACAGTAGGCATATATGCAAATAGATCATTACCATACTGTATATGGATCTATGCCATTTACTTTGAAATGGACTGTTTACAGCTGTGGTCGAGAGTAGATATGCTTGTTTAGAGATCAAGAGCTGCATGGGTTGGCAGGTAGCCTAGTGGTTAGAGCATTGGACTAGTAACCTAAAGGTTGCAAGATCAAATCCCTGAGCTGACAAGGTAAAAATCTGTCATTCTGCCCCTGAACAAGGCAGTTAACCCACTGTTCCTAGGCCTTTATTGAAAATAAAAATGAGATCTTAACTAACTTGCCTAATTAAATAATAATGTAGCCATGTAAGCACATTTTGTTCATATCCTTTGCTTGTTAGTAAGTTATTGGCCCAGTTATAGATCATTTGTAGTCAGCAATACCAGACTGATTGCTTCCTACAAGAGCACTAAAGGTGTACATTTCTAGACGTCTTTGAAAAGCAAATTTTTTGGTGTCTTAAACGGGCAGTGTTGTATTTTGAGACAGGTTTGAATATGCTAAGTAGCCAATAGGCAGAGGCTAGCATCATTTGTCTGATTATCAGTAATAATGGTATGGGAATAATAATGCATTGTATTTTGTAAAGTGGTTTATTGCATCAAACAACACAAAAACATTTACAGTCACCTCTTTGTCTGAAGGACAAGTGGATAAACAGATTAATATCAAGCCCTGCAGGTTTTTTCAAAAATCTCATGGAATGTAGGCCTACATTGGACACCAAACATTGGCTACTATTGTAGGCTGAATTATTTAACAGCTATTTCCAAGGTAAAATGTTATGGGATGCCACTGTTAAAACTATAACTTAAAGCGCGTACAGTCTCAGTGTTCACAATAAACGCACTCTGGAATTTACACAGAATTTTCACAACGTTCAAGTTTGCGCTCAGCATACCTGAAATTTGCTCAGTGCCGAAAATTATTTGAGGGAACATTGCTCATGGCCCTATACAGCTCGTTGAGCGTGGTCTTAGTACCAGCATCGGTTTGTGGTGGTAAATAGACAGCTAAGACAAATATGGAAGAACACATTCTTGGTAAATAGTATGGTCTATAGCAGGGTTCCCCAACTAGCGGCCCTCGGGTAATTTCATTTGGCCCTCCAATGTTTCTGAGCAATGTTGGACATATAAGACTGTGAAACGCCCAGCAAATCAGCTCCAAGTTATTTTCAATTTGGAAATCTGTTCCAAAGTATTAATCAATTGAGCATTCAAACAATAAAAGTGGTTTGCGATTTTGTTTATACTGGTGAACTGGCGTTTGAGTTATGTGGTTGCAATATTAACAGTCCGCTATCTCTGGTATATCTTGGCATACATCATTCAAGACTAAGTTTAAATTATGTGCAGCGCAATGGACATACACTACAGTACATGACAAAAAGTATGTTGACACCGAACATCTCATTCCAAAATCATGGGAATTAATATGGAGTTGGACCCCCTTTGCTGCTATTACAGCCTTCACTTTTCTTGGAAGGCTTGGAACATTGCTCCGGGGACTTGCTTCCATTCAGCCAAATCTCGATCTCAACAAACAATTTCTATATGTACCTCTGTATGGGATCATTGTCTTGCTGAAACAGGAAAGAGCCTTCCCCTATCTGTTGCCAAAAAGTTGGAAGCACAGAATTGTCTAGAATGTCAATGTATGCTGTAGTATTAAGATTTCCCTTCACTGGAACTAAAGGGCCTAGCCCGAACCATGAAAAACAGCCCCAGACCATTATTGCTCCTCCACCAAAATTGTCAGTTGGCACTACGCATTCGGGCAGATAGCGTAGTGTCCATTCGACTGCCAGATGGTGAAGCGTGATTCATCACATCCAAAGAACGCGTTTTCACTGCTCCAGAGTCCAATGGCGGTGAGCTTTAACCTCTTACATCTAGGGGGCAGTAATTTCACGGCTGGATAAAAAACGTACCCGATTTAATCTGATTATTAGTCCTGCCCAGAAACTGGAATATGCATATAATTATTAGCTTTGGAGAGAAAACACTCCAAAGTTTCTGAAACTGTTTGAATGGTGTCTGTGAGTATAACAGAACTCCTATGGCAGGCAAAAACCTGAGATGCTTCTGTTCAGGAAGTACCCTGTCTGAACATTTCTTGCCCTTCTTGATTCTCTCTATCGTTTACAAAGGATCTCTGCTCTTACGTGACACTTCTCACGTCAACAATGGAGTCTCACAGCCCGGGAAAAACAGGAATGATGTCATTCAAAGCCCTGGCTGAAGCACACGAGAGCAAAAGCTGAGTGGTCAGTCAATGGACTAAGCCTTAGGCGCGTGACACGCCCCGCCCCCGGCTTTCGGTTTTTTCCTCAGTTTACAGACAGGCAGATTCCCGGTCGGAATATTATCGCTTCTCTACGAGATAAATTGCATAAATATTGGTTTTAAACAGCGGTTGACATGCTTCGAAGTACGGTAATGGAATATTTCGAAATTTTTTGTCATATTTTGCGTCATGCTCGTGGCCGAGATTTAGCGTTGGGATAGTGTCTAGAACGCACGAACAAAACGTCGCTGTTTGGATATAACGATGGATTATTTGGGACCAAACCTACATTTGTTATTGAAGTAGAAGTCCTGGCAGTGTATTCTGATGAAGAACAAGCAAGGTAAGAACATTTTTCTTATAGGAAATGTGATTTTGGTGAAGGCTACACTGGGTGGGTGTCTAAATAGCTAGCCCTGTAACGCCGGGCTATGTACTTACATTATTGCAAAATGTGCTTCATCCGAAAAGCTATTTTAAAATCGGACATATCGAGTGCATAGAGGAGTTCTGTATCTATAATTCTTAAAATAATTGTTATGCTTTTTGTGAACGTTTATCGTGAGTAATTTAGTAAAATCACCGGAAGTGTTCGGTGGGAATGCTAGTTCTGAACGTCACATGCTAATGTAAAAAGCTGGTTTTTGATATAAATATGAACTTGATTGAACAGACATGCATGTATTGTATAACACAATGTCCTAGGTGTGTCATCTGATGAAGATCATCAAAGGTTAGTGCTGCATTTAGATATGGTTTGGGTTTATGTGACATGATATGCTAGCTTGAAAAATGGCTGTGTGATTATTCCTGGCTGGGTACTCTGCTGACATAATCTAATGTTTTGCTTTCGCTGTAAAGCCTTTTTGAAATCGGACAGTTTGGTTAGATAAAGGAGAGTCTTGTCTTTAAATAGCTGTAACATAGTCATATGTTTGAAAAGTGTAAGTTTTCGGATTTAGAGGAGTTTGAATTTCGCGCCCCGCCCATCATTGGATATTGGAGCAGACGTTCCGCTAGCGGAACGTGTAGATGTAAGAGGTTTTAACATTGTGCATGGTGATCTTAAGCTTGTGTACGGCTGCTCGGCCATGGAAACACATTTCATGATGCTCTCGACAAACTGTTATTGTGCTGACGTTGCTTCCAGAGGCAGTTTGGAACTTAGTAGTGAGTGTTACAATTGAGGACAAACAATTTTTTCACGCTACGTGATTCAGCACTTGGCGGTCACATTCTGTGAGCTTGTGTGGCCTACCACTTCGTGGCTGAGCCGTTGTTGCTCCTAGATGTTTCCACTTCAAAATAACATCACTTACAGTTGACCAGGGCAGCAATTTTACAAAGTGACTTGTTGGAAAGGTGGCAAACTATGAAGGTGCCACGTTGAAAGTCAATGAGCTCTTCAGTAAGGCCATTCTACTGCCAATGTTTGTCTATGGAGATTGCATGGCGGTGTGCTCGATTTTATACACCTTTCATTAACGGGTATGGCTGAAATAGCTGAATCCACTCTTTTGAAGGGGTGTCCATATACTTTTGCATATACATTTGTTACGTTACAGCCTTATTCTAAAATGTATTACATAATTTTTCCCTTCATCAAGCTACACATAATACTTCAAAATGATGGAGCGAAAACAGATTTTTGGAAATGTTTGCAAATTTATACAAAATTAAAACAGAAATACCTTATTTACATAAGTATTCAGACCCTTTCCTATGAGACTCGAAATTGAGCTCAGGTGCATCCTGTTTCCATTTATTATCCTTGAGACGTTTCTACAACTTGATTGGAGTCCAGCTGTGGTAAATTAAATGGATTGGACATGATTTGGAAATGCACACACCTGTGTATATAAGATCCCACAGTTAACAGTGCATGTCAGAGCAGAAACCAAGCAATACTAAACTAGTGTTTTAAGGATGGATTGACTGTATTATTTGGAATTATACAACGGGTTGGTCTAACCCTGAATGCTGATTGGTTAAAACTGCATTCCAGCCGTTGTCTATTCTACAAGTTACCACGGCTAGACCTATTTACTCTATTCCATTTTACTGCGCAATCCACTGTCTCATCAGCCCAGCCAGGCAATTTAAAAACTTGATCTCCACTATAAAAAGCATCTAGACATTAGCTCCAAGATGAGGGAACACTGGGAGAGAAATGCCCGGCAGGTTCCAGGATCTCCAGCATAGTGCTCTGGAGGAGGTAAGCGGGATTCTCGGGAAGCCGGGGTTGTATGGGGAGAAACACCGCTGGTAGTGGGGTTACTAGGAGTCTGGAAGGTTACCGTTGTGGCTTGCTGCCTAGTAAATAGTCTGCGGAATTGTTCCAACAATGCATTGAAGGCATGGTTATGTCAAAATACTGCCCCCAAGCCATAAGAAGATATATCATACACTACAGTTGAGGAACAATGGGAAAGTAATTCTGCTTTGAAATTTGATAAAGTTCTAACCTCAGTTTGGAGAAAATGGCCCTTGAATGTTTTGTAATCTAGTGAAGAGCTCTTTGTCTACACCCATTCAGCATTGTTCACACCCTTTTAAGCTTTAGCACCAATCATCTCTTTAAGGATTCACATGTGAGGCTATGTACTAAACAACCAAAGATTTCAAGACTAAAGGCTGGTTTATACTATGGGTGTCAGGAACTCTATAAATATAGGAGGGGTGAAGTCGGGTGCAGGAGACCAAGGTACGTGAACACCCGTTTAATAGACACCAGTCCAAAATGCCGAACACAAGGCAGGGATCAAGGAATCCAACAATAGGCAAAAACACCCAAACCGAGTCGGGACACAGCCCAGGAAACCCGTATGCACAAATGAATGAACGGCAGAGAAAAAACAATCCCCAACCCTAACATAGTAGACACAAATAATCCCGCACAACCCTAAACCTAAACAGACAGACTAAATACCCCCACTAACGAACTCAAAACAGGTGCTAACACAAAACAGACTTCAACAAATGAAAATGAAAAGGAGATCGTGGCAGCTAGTAGGCCGGCAACGACGACCGCCGAGCGCCGCCCGAACGGGGAGAGGCGCCACCTTCCGTAGACGTTGTGACAACGGGTGTGTTCATAAATTTTATTTGGAGTGCTAGAATGTGCTCTGGGACTTCGTAAACTCAGAGCATTGTCAGATTGGCTGTTCGTAAATTCAGAAAGTTTAGCTCTTGGAGCATTCAGAGTGCACACCGGACACTCTGGGTGAGAAGTAGGGTTGATCTGAGCGTTCTGACCTAACAATAGCAGTCAAGCACCCAAGCTAACTGGCTAATGTTGGCTAGCTTCTTCCAGACATAAAATGAGAGAACAGCTTGCTCTGAACATTTTACTCGCCCTAGCAGAGCTGGTTAGGCTGTTTTTACAGTATGTTATCCAGAGCATTTGTGATAGCAGCTGTGCTGCTGGCAACAATTTAATGATGCTTTTTTGCCAACGTTTACTGACACTGGCCATATTCAAAGGGTGTTGAGCGTTTATAAATTCGTCAATTATTCTGCGCTCTGGCACACTCATATGAAAGTGCTCACAAATCGGAGTAGATTGCAAGAGAAAATTTACCAGCTACGTCTATTGACAGTTGTCGCAGTGACATCATAAACATTATACTGAAATAGTTACTTGCATAGTGGAGGCTTTTGTTTAGAAATGTAGCTAGCTAGCTAAATAATGAACTATAATCCCAACTCATAGCGCTACTACCCTGCATGAATCTGCAGGTAGATAACCAATCAGGTTCAATGTCAGCTAGCTAACATTAGGATATAACTAGCAATGCAAATAGCTTTGAGATACTAATAATATTACTACACAGATCATACACATAACGTTAGCTAGCTAGCTAACAGTACACTTTAACTTGAAATGAAAATGAATTTCAGAAAAAAATTGAAACGTGTAATATCTGTAAATGTAGCTAGCCTGCCTCTCACCTTTATACACGGAGGGACGCTTCTCCCTCTCTGTCACAGATGCCATGGTTTCCCTTAGTTTGAAGATGTAATCCGGAGAAAGGTGTTTTATATAAGTTTATACAGTCTTCTGTGTGTTTTCTTTTTGACTTTCTGCATATTTGAAATCAAACACCAGAATTCCTCCATCTCCTTAGCTATCATACTCTAATTCCACTGATTTCAAAACTCGGTCCTCCAGAAAGTGGAGAGCAACACTTGCAGTTCTACTACGTGATGTCTTTAAAAAAAACGCATTAGAAAGGATTAAGGACTTATAAGTAACATTTCACAGTAAGGTCTACACTTGTTGTATACGGTGCATGTGATAAATAAAGATTAATTTGATTATACAACCATTTGGACCAGTTATGGGTTTATTCTCGACAGTTTGCAAGTTCCCAAAAATTACATTCGGCCACTCATATGGTGTATTTTGTCAGGATGTATCAACGTTTACCGTTAGGCCTACCATAGAAAAATATGCTGTATCCTGCGACACTGAGATGTGCGATCTGTCATGGATCATGTATCCCAAGTCATCCTATAATTAACGTTGCCACCAGCATATGCCTAAAATTGCTAATGCTATTATATTAAGCCAGGATTGGCCGAATGACTAACATTAATAGAATTAGTGTGAGTGGGGTTCCAAAAACAAATCTGTAGTAAAATCTAATTCATTCATAGATTCTCTAAGGTCCTTCTCCATCTAATAGCCTACATTTTTGCTTGCAAATTACCTAGTGAATTTTAAGTGAAATTATTACATTAATTTTTTTATTTTTTAATCACCTGCCGATGAAACCTCACATGGCCCTACTTCTGAAAATGTTAATCGGGCCATATATGCTGAATAGGACTCGAGCCGAGTACTATTAACCGGAATCTAAAGTAATATGATTCTGCCGGACTCGGGAAGAGCTCGGCCCATATAAAGCCGTACGAGTCAATGCCGAGTCTCAAATGAAATAGACCCGAACTCACCGTGTTGACTGTGATGAGATGTTCTAAAACTAGACAGCTCAAATCAAACAAACCGTTGGGTCGTGTCTCATCTCATGTATCTGAACTGGGCTTTGTAGCCATTATGTGCCACTACACTTGTGTGAACTGAATGTTATACATATAATGTTATACAAGTAACGTTATACATATAAGTTAGCTAGTTATGACTAACTAGTGAAGCGACATTTGATATTCAAATGAAACAAACAAAGTCGCAGCCCGCTAAAAAGCTACTAGCTAATGTTTGCTAGCTAGCTAATACGAACGATTGGACGCGTCCCTTACAAAAAAGATTGCAGATAGAGTGCACTATAACTGCATTACGCTACAAATACTGCATCCAAAATAACCGTTTTTTTTACGGCAGTACTTTTGCAGTGTAACTGCAGATACAGTGCAGTATAACTGCAGTTCAACAGTACACTGCAGTTATTCAGCAATTATTGAGTCCAAAATACCAAAATATTACTGGCATAAATATTTACAACTAAATAGCAACATTTCACTTTATATCTAGCTCGCTATGTTTTACCTTTTCAGAAGAACAAACTCTGGTTCAGTTTTGAATCCCTTCAACTCCCTCAGTTGTCTCCACTGTGTGAACGCAAATCCAAGGTTTCCTCTCATCTTGGCCCGGGCTCTATCGCTTTTCCTTTTTGCCTGTCTGCTCTCCGAATTTCTATGTTTCTTTGGCTTAGATGGAGTAGTTGCTGCTAGGTCAGGTTGTTTGCACTTCGCATCTGCCATGTCTGTAAGCTAAGTATCTGCGCTAGCCATTAGCCAAGTGTTGACCATGGGCTCAGCTAGCTAGCTATCACACCGCCTCCCCACGGATGAAAAACACGTCACTCATTGTGAACCCGACAAAATCTGCCAGGGAAAATCCGACCTGACAGGGAAAATTAAAACCAATGAATACCGTGATTCTCAGTCAGGCTAGAGGCGCAATATTGTTATTGTTAAATCACATTGGATGACCACTAGTGACTTATTGGAGCTTTTGAACATAGAAAATACATAACAGTTACATATTGCAGCTTTAAATAATGAATATGTAAGTTACCTCTAACTTCCATCAAATAGCCTTGTCCTACTAGGCCATCTATCCCCTTGTATGCCTTAGCTGACAACATTGATATTGTGGAAGATAATTATCAATATAGGCTATAAAGCCTTGGCTACAATTTGCAGCTCAGATTTTCTCCCCATCATAACTGTCAGGGTGGTAAATAACAGTGGTTTCCTTGAAAAGGAGACAATGTGAGTTTTACAAAAATGTCAGAAGTAATACTGTACTCCCAATATTCAACAAATATCATTTGTTTTTCCCATAGGAAAAAAGCAACCGCAACTCGCATTTACAGACCGCGATGCGAGAGCGGCAACACAGATGAATAACAGAGCACATGGGAAAATAGAGCTTCTGATGTGATCGAAGCAAAAATAGCTTACATGAAAGTAAGAGAGTGAGAGTAAACATTGCATCAGTTTGAAAGATTGAAGAGTGACTGAAGTGATCGCTTGGGAGCTGTGTGTTAGAGCCGAGCAGATTAGCTCAATCAGACCATGCAACTGAAAGATGTCAATTATGCCAATGAGAAGGATTGCATGAAATATTCTGAATGCATACATGCTTATGTTTGGACAAAACAGATAAAAAAGGGACTTCATGTCAAATTAAATGTCCATTAGTCAAACGTGGAATTCTCGTCTCGTCACATTTTCGTCAACTACAATCAAAAATCATTTTTAATAGTTCTATATTTTTTTCCAGGGCATCTAGTCTCATTATCGTCATAGTTTTAGTCAGGAAAAATAGGTTGTTGACTAGTATCTTTCATCATAGTTATTGTTGACGAAATAACACTGCATGTATGCCAACCTCAGGACAGATTGGAAGATTCAGGATGGCATTGACATTGGAGAGGTGCAATTCATGTGATGTAAAGGCCCACTAAGTTGAATTGCATTTTCTGTCAATGAGTGTCAAGTTGTGTTGGTTTATTGTAGTGAATACCTGCCTTATGAGCTTGTCATCATGTGTGGTTGCATCCACCCCATACATTGCGATCAAGATGGCACCGACGGAGAAGGGCGACATCTTTCAAGTTACTTTTTTGTAAAGAAAGTTCATACTATTATCACATATGATCGCCAAGCACTTCTGGACATCAGATCGACAATTACTAATCACAATTTCGACATAAAAGATGACTTCAACTCCATCTCAGCTGTTCCACTGTTCATACCAGACCCTATTCCTTTGCTCCATGGACTACCAAAAAGCCGCAGTCGTAGATGTGGGAAATGAGGTGAAGAGAAAACCAAACGGGGCTCCCCCCATTCAATTAGAATAAGATGAATGAGCTTCGTTCAAGAGTCTCTTATCAGAGAAACCTGAAAAGTTGCAAAATTATACTGTATGTCTTACTGAAATGTGGCTGGATGATGACGCTATGCACTTAGAAGTCAGTGGATTCTCCATGCAGCGGCAGGATTGTACAGCGGCTTCGGAGAAGTCGAAAGGAGGTGGAGTCTCGAGCTTTTGTTCACGTGATATATATAATACCTGACGGTAAGCTGCAGACCCTTTTATCTACCAAAAGAGATGTCATCCATAGTTATCGCAGATGTCTACCTCCCACACCAAGCCAACTCTACTCTGGCACTCAAGAACTGTATGGGGCCATAAACAAATAAGAAACCGCTCACCCAGAGGCAGCATTTCTGGTGGGTGGAGAGTTTAACGCTAGGATACTTAAAACCATCCTACCTCACTTCTACCTATGTCTCCTGCACCACTAGTGATGCTAAAACTTTAGACCACTTTTATTCTACCCACATAAACACATGTAAGGCACTCCCTCACTCTCCCTTAGGCAAATCTGACCATGACTCCATTCTCCTGCTTCCTGTTTACAAACAAAAGTTAAAACAGGAAGTACCAGTGATGTGCTCCATACTGAAGTGGTCAGATGAAGTAGACACGAGGCTACAAGACTGTTTTGCTAGTACAGACTAGGATATGTTCCGGGATTCATCTGATAGCATTGAGGAGTTTAGCACAACAGTCACAGGCTTCATAAATAAGTGCATAGACAATGTTGTCCTCACAGTGACTTTAAGAACCTATCCAAACCAAAAACCACGGATTACAGGCAATATCCTCGCTGGGCTAAAGGCTAGAGCTACCGCTTACAAGGAACGGGACACGGACATGGAGGCATACGACAAAGCCTGCTACAACCTCCAATGAGACATGCAAAAGCACAATATAGTAGGACGGTGGAATCCTATTACACCGCCTCTGACACCCGTCGCATGTGGCATGGCTTGCAGTTGATAACGGATTAGAAAGCGAAACCCAGACATGAGTTGCCCAGTGATGCAGAACTCCCAAACAAGTTACATGTGTTTTATAATCACTTCGAGGAATATAACACTGTGCCTTGCTTGAAAGCTCCTGTTTTTCCAGATGACTGTGTGATCTCGCTCTTCGTGGCCAATGAGTATATTATTGGTATTTCATTACTTTAACAGAATGTTTCCTAAAAGTTAAATGCAATTAATGTCATTAGGAATGTTCTCAACTAGTTCAGAGAATGTTAAGAAACATTGCTTTTCTGTGGGAATTTCATTACTTCAGCATAACGTTTCCTGCAGGTTTCTTCGTGGTTCTATTTAATCATGTTCTCAAATTGTTCCGACAATGTTAAGAAACAACATTCTTCTGTTAGAATTTCAGTACTTCAGCATAACGTTTCCTAAAGGTTTCGTCATGGTTCTATTGAAAGTCATGTTCTGAAATTGTTCCGAGAACTTTAAAAATAGTTTTTCTTTTTGTTAAGCCCCTTAAAGTATTTCAGTACTTTCACAAAACATTCCACACACCTTCCCATGTGGTTCTATTTAATGTCTTATTTTTACAGCAATCTGGGAATGTTCCAAAACATTGTGACTTATTCAAATGTTCAGAGAATGTACGTTTCTCTATTATGTCAGTTCTTGGCAATATTGGAAAATGGAATTGTACACATTAACATCAATAAGCTCTAAATTCCGTTCTCAGAACATGACAAACTTTCCAGAGAACCCACAAGAAAACTTTAGTGACGTACATATTTTTAGCATAAAACAACTCAAGCCTCTATCTTGTTAAGTGTGTTCAGGTGTGTGTTGTGCCCACTAATTGGCCTCACCTGAGTGCTTGTTTCCTTTGAAATGGGGTCTGTTTGAAAAGATTGATACGAACAGCTTTTTATGTGTAACAAATGTGATAGTAACTTTCTTGCGTTGTTTTTAATTAAAGACAGGAATGGTCAGCAGGACAACAGTATGTTGATGGTTGTAGATTCGTGACTTGCATGTCAAGTGGTTATTTTGTAATCAAACATCATAAAAATGATACAAATGTTACAAAATACAATAAATGTAAATGCCTGACGATAGACACATAGAAAGCACATTAGATGTGCAGGACAACAGTATGTTGATGGCTGTAGATTTTTGATTAGTCTGCTAGCATGGAAACAACTGTGAATTAGCAGGAAGCTAATGCGGCAATTACAATTAGAGCATGCTAGCTAACTCGCTCTCACAGCAATCATCAACACAAAAGCACAGGAAGCCCTCAATGTCTAACAGGTACCGTACACAAACATACTTATATATTCAGTGCCTTCAGGCAGTATTCAGACCCCTTGACTTTTTACACATTTTAATACGTTACAGCCTTAATCTAAAATGGATTAAATGTGTTTTTTTCCTCAGCAATCTACACACAATATCCCATAATGACAAAGCGAAAACAGGTTTTTAGACATTTTTGCAAATGTATAACAAATTTAAAACAGAAGTACCTTATTTACATAAGTATTCAGACCCTTTGCTATGAGACTCGAAATTAATCTCAGGTGCATCCTGTTTCCAATGATCATCCCTGAGATGTTTCTACAACTTGAATGGAGTACACCTGTGGTAAATTCAATTGATTGGACATGATTTGGAAAGACACACACCTGTCTATATAAGGTCCCACAGTTGACAGTGCATGTCATAGCAAAAACCAAGCCATGAGGTTGAAGGAATTGTCTGTAGAGCAATTGTGTCGAGGCACAGATCTGGCAAAGGGTAACAAAATATTTCTGTGTGCCAGATGAGGAAAGAACTTTCCCAGCCATGAAAGCTGCCAGATCGTCTGAGGACATTGTTTTTCTATGATAGTCTCATTGTCCACTCTCCCTCCCACAAGCCTGGAAGAGATGAACCTTTGGGTTCGTAGCTTCAACCCCGCAGCGCAGACACACTTACACAGACCAACTGATTGAGGGACTGTGGAACAAAGTTCTCTTGCTTTGTTTGTTCTTTTCTATATTATGTCCATTTCTGATAAGCTACCCATGAAAGGGCAAAAAAATCCCATAATAATATATGTAGCCTTAGAAATGATTCACTTCTATGGGCTACGTGGGACGCTAGCGTCCCACCTGCGGGACACAGCCAGTGAAATATCATATCGGCAAATTCAAAAACAACAAAATGTCAGAATTCAACTTTCTCAAACACACAACTATTTTACACAATTTTAAAGATACACTTCTCCTTGATGTAACCACATTGTCCGATTTCAAAAAGGCTTTACAGCGAAAGCAAAACATTGGATTACGTTAGGAGAGTACATAGACAAAAATAATCACACAGCCATTTTCCAAGCAAGGACATGTGTCAATAAAACCCAAAACACAGCTAAATAAAGCACTAACCTTTAACGATCTTCATCAGATGACACTCCTAGGACATTATGTTACACAATACATGTATGTTTTGTTCGATAAAGTTCATATTTATTTCCAAAAACAGCATTTTACATTGGCGTGTGATGTTCAGAAAATGTATTCCTACCAAAACGTCCGGTGAATGTGCACATCAATTTACAAAAATACTCATCATAAACGTTGACAAAATATATAACAATTATTTAAAGAATTATAGATAGACTACTCCTGGATGTAACCGCTTTGCCAGATTTTAAAATAGCTTTACGGAGAAAGTACATTTTTCAATATTCTGAGTACATAGCTCAGCCATCACAGAGAGCTATACAGACACCTGCCAAGTTCGGGGCAACCTAAACTCAGAATTAGTATTAGAAATATTCTCTTACCTTTGCTGATCTTCCTCAGAATGCACTCCCAGGACTGCTACTTCCACAAGAAATGTTTTTGTTCGAAATAATCCATATTTATGTACAAATACGTCCGTTTTGTTCGTGCGTACAGATCACTTATCCAAAGGCATAATGCACGAGCGCGGAACCAGAGACAAAAAGTAAAAATGTTCCATTACCATACTTAGAAGCATGTCAAACGCTGTTTAAAATCAATCTTTATGGTATTTTTAACGAAAATTGCGATAATATTCCAATCGGACAATAGCATATTCATTAAAGAAGGAACGGCGCACTCGCGTGACTGCGCATATCCAATCCCTTTGTTGCCAGGCAGACCACTCAGTAACTGAGCTCCTATACTCTGCCCAGTGACAGGAGAATGCTCAAACCACTTTCTGAATGCTTTTGACAGCCAATGGAAGCCTTAGGAAGTGCAATGTAACCCTACAGATACTGTAGTTTCGAAAGGGACTAGAAACTACAATTCTCAGATCCTCCACTTCCTGGTTGACTTTTTCTCAGGTTTCTACCTGCCATATGAGTTCTGTTATACTCAGACACCATTCAAACAGTTTTAGAAACGTCAGATTGTTTTCTATCCAAATCTACTAATAATATGCATATTCTAGTTTCTGGGCCAGAGTAATAACCTGTTTAAATTGGGTACGTTTTTCATCCGGCTGTGAAAATACTGCCCCCTAGCCCAGACAGGTTAACCTGTTAGGGTATAGGGGGCAGTATTTTCATGGCTGGATAAAAAAATGTACCCAATTTTAATCTGGTTACTAATCCTACCCAGTAACTACAATATGCATATACTTATTATATATGGATAGAAAACACCCTAAAGTTTCAAAAACTGTTTGAATGGTGTCTGTGAGTATAACAGAACTCATTTGGCAGGCAAAACCCTGAGACAGATTCTGACAGGAAGTGGATACCTGATGTGTTGAATTGACTTTAAGCCTATACCATTGAAAAACAAAGGGGGTGAGGAATGTTTTGGCACTTCCTATTGCTTCCACAAGATGTCCCCAGCCTTTACAAAGTGTTTTGAGTCTTCTACAGTGAGATCTGACTGAAGAAGAGCCTTGGAACGGTGATGGCCCATTAGACACCTTGCGTGCGAGTTGATGGTGGGTACTCTCATTCCGAAACGTTTTAAAAGAGAACCAAATGGTCCGCCTTGAATTTTATTCATGTTCTGGTTAAAAAAGGCCCTAATGATTTATGCGATACAACGTTTGACATGTTTGAACGAACGTAAATATATTTTTTCCGTTCGTGATGTGAAGTGAAGTCCGGCTGGCTGGCTTAGATCATGTGCTACAACACGGAGGTTTTTGGACATAAATGATGAGCTTTTTTGAACAAAACTACATTCGTTATGGACCTGGGATTCTTTGGAAGTGACATCTGATGAAGAGAATCAAAGGTAATGGATTATTTACATAGTATTTTCGATTTTAGATCTCTCCAACATGGCGGTTAGTCTGTATCGCAATGCGTATTTTTCTGGGCGCAGTGCTCAGATTATTGCGAAGTGTGATTTCCCAGTAAGGTTAATTTTAAATCTGGCAAGTCCATTGCGTTCAAGAGATGTAAATCTATAATTCTTTGAATGACAATATAATATTTTACCAATGTTTTCTAATATTAATTAATTATTTTTTTGTCATGACTTGACTGCCGGTATTGGAGGGAAACGATTTCCTGAACATCAACGCCATAGTAAAACGCTGTTTTTAGATATAAATATGAACTTGATAGAACTAAAAATGCATGCATTGTCTAACATAATGTCCTAGGAGTGTCATCTGATGGAGATTGTAAAAGGTTAGTGCATAATTTTAGCTGATTTTATGGTTTTGGTGACGCCTGTCTTTGAATCGACAATGCATTACACACAGCTATTATCAATGTACTCTCCTAACATAACCTAACTTTATGCTTTCCCCGTAAAACCTTTTTGAAATCGGACAACGTAGTTAGATTAAGAAGATGTTTATCTTTCAAAGGCTGTAAGTTAGTTGTATGTTTGAGAAATTTGAATTTGGACATTTATTTGGTTTCAAATTTGCCGCTCTTGAAATGCACCTGCTGTTGATAGGGTGCGCCACGGGTGGCACGCTAACGTCCCACATAGCCCCAAGAAGTTAATGAAATCAATAACTTGCTAACATCAGATAACATTAATATATTAGCCATTTATGGAACTCACTTAGATAATTATTTGATGATACAACAGTAGAAGTACAAGGATATAACATCTACAGAAGAGACAGGAATGCCTATGGGGGAGTTGTTGCTGTATATTCAGAGCCATATCCCTGTAAAGCTTAGAGAAGATCTCGTGTCAAGTGTTATTGAAGTGTTGTAGTTGCAGGTTTACCTGTCTCATCTAAAGCCTATTCTTCTAGGATGTTGCTATAGGCCACCAAGTGCTAACAGTCAGTATCTAGATCATTTGTGTGAAATGCTTGATAGTGTATGTGATGTACTTTCTTGGGGACCTGAATATTGACTGGATTTCATCAAGCTGTCCGCTCAAGAGGAAGCTTCTCACTGTCACCAGTGTTTACAAACACTACAGGAACAAGATCATCCTAATGCATTGATCACATTTTTACTAATACTGTAGCACTAAAGGTTCCAAAAGCTGGGCCTAAAATAGTGTATAAGAGATCATTTATTATGTAAAAAATATTTGTTGATCTCATGTGATTAATAAGGAGCCTCCAGACACTGCACTTTATGCATTTCTGAAATTGTTTCTTCCAATTATTGATAAACATGCACCCATTAAGAAACATACTGTTAAAACTGTTAAGGCTCCATTGATTGATGAGGAATTGAAAAACTGTATGATTGAAAGGCTTAGGGCTCCCGAGTGGAGCATCTCAGTGCTTGTGGTGTCACTACAGACACCCTGGTTTGAATCCAGGCTGTATCACAACCTGCCGTGATTGGTGCACAATTGGTCCAGCGTCATCTGGATTTGGCTGGTGTAGGCCGTCATTGTAAATAAGAATTTGTTCTTAACTGACTTGCCTAATTAAATAAAAAATATATATATTAAAAAGAGATGGGCAAAAGGAGTGGCTAATAAGTCTGGCTGCACTTCTAAGTGGCTGACTTACTGCAAATTGAGAAATCATGAAACTCAACAAAAAGAAATAAATGTAATATGAAGCCAAGATCAACGATTTAAAGAATGATGGGAAAAAATGCTGGCTTACTTTAAATGAAGTTATGGGCAGAACAACAAATTCAACTCGATCTTTCATCGAATCAGATGTTGCCAATTATTGTAATGATTACTTCATTGTCAAAGTAAGCAAACTTAGGCAGGAAATGCCAACAACGAACAGTGAGCCATCATATTCATCCATGAAAAAAACTAATAATGAAACAAAAGCAGTGTAAGTTTGAATTTTGTAAAGTTAGTGAGGGAGAGGTGGGAAAAGTATTGTTATCGATCGTAATGACAAACCTGCTGGCATTGACAACTTGGATGGAAAACTACTGAGGATGGTAACTGACTCTATAGCCACTCCTATCTGTCATATCTTTAATTCTCATATCTTTAACTCTTGTGTGGTGTTTTTGGTATTTACCCAATGTTCGCGGGAATGATGGAGCCGCAACATTATTGGGTTTTGAAAACAATACAGCCATAAAAATGTAAGTAAAATTACTTAATGTTGACTTACATCAACTACAATTAATATAGACAGCATACATGGTTAATATTTGCCTTTTACCTCTGCTAGATAAACATGATTTATTCCACCCATGTGTTGATTATCTTGAACAACTGTAAATGAAACAAGGTTGTCACTATTGATGTTTATTTGTTTGAACTGAACAAATTGGAAGGACAAATGAGCCCTATTGAACACAAATGAAGGCTGGTCTACACACCACGTGTGACAGAGTTTTACTGTGTGTGTGTTGCAAATGTATTTCTTACACTTGATAGATGTGTACTATGTCTTGCTGTCCTCATTGGGTCCACACACATCGCGTCGCTTCTTGTTGCTACCGGCTGCAATCGAGAATGATGAAAACACTTAGTTCAGGAATTTTACTAACATCTCACTCACATTGTCAGTAGGAATTTTTAACCATTTCTCTTTACAAAACAATTTCTGTTCAGCAATATTCTTGGGATGTCTGGTGTGAACTGCTCTCTTGGGGTCAGGACACAGCGTCTCAATTGGGTTGAGGTCAGGACTCAACGCGTATTTTCTTCTGTTGAAGCCATGCTGTTGTTGATTTCCTTTTTTTTTATGTCATTGGCCTGTTGCATCAACTTCTGTTGAGCTTCAATTGGCGACAGAGAGCCTAACATTCTCCTGCAAAATGTCTTGATAAACTTGGGAATTCATTTTTCCATCGATGATGGCAAGCTGTCCATGCCCTGAGGCATCAAATCAGCCCCAAATCATGATGCTCCCTCCACCATACTTTACAGTTAGGATGAGGTTTTGATGTTGGTGTGCTGTGCCTTTTTTTCTCCACACATAGTGTTGTATGTTTCTTCCAAACAACTCAACTATAGTTTCATCTGTCCACAGAATATTTTGCCAGTAGTGCTATGGAACATCCAGGTACACTTTTGCAAACTTCAGACGTGCAGCAATGGTTTTTTTGGACAGCAGTGGCTTCTTCCGTGGTGTCCTCCCATGAATACCATTCTTGTTTAGTGTTTTACGTATCATAGACTCGTCAAAAGAAAAGTTATAATGTCCCATAGATTTCTGTAAGACTTTACTTGACACTAGAATTCTTCTTAAAAGGGACAGATGTTCCGCTAGCGGAACGCCTCACCAATATCCAATGGTAGAGCGTGGCGCGAAATACAAATACCTTAATGCTATAACTTCAATATCCCAAAAAACAGGTGACTATTTTAAACCATTTTAAAGACAAGACTCTCATTAACCTCTCTGGCGCATGTGGAACGAATTCGTCCCACCTACGTAACAGCCACCTGAATTCAGTGGCGCGATTTTTGAATCGTTTGAAATACTATTACTTCAATTTCTCAAACATATGACTATTTTACAGCTATTTAAAGACAAGACTCTCCTTAATCTAACCACACTGTCCGATTTCAAAAAGGCTTTACAACGAAAGCAAAACATTAGATTGTCAGGAGAGTGCCCAGCCAGAAATAATCAGACACCCATTTTTCAAGCTAGCATATGATGTCACAAAAACCCAAACCACAGCTAAATGCAGCACTAACCTTTTATGATCTTCATCAGATGACACACCTAGGACAATATGTTATACAATACATGCATGTCTGTTCAATCAAGTTCATATTTATATCAAAAAACAGCTTTTTACATTAGCATGTGACGTTCAGAAAAAGCATACCCCCCGCAAACTTCCGGGGAATTTACTAACAGTTTGCTAAATTACTCACGATAAACGTTCACAAAAAGCATAACAATTATTTTAAGAATTATAGATACATTACTCCTCTATGCACTCGATATGTCCGATTTTAAAATAGCTTTTCAGATGAAGCACATTTTGCAATATTCTAAGTACATAGCCCAGCCATCACGGGCTAGCTATTTAGACACCCACGCAGTTCAGCCTTCACCAAAATCACATTTCCTATAAGAAAAATGTTCTTACCTTTCTTGTTCTTCGTCAGAATGCACTCCCAGGACTTCTTCTTCAATAACAAATGTAGGTTTGGTCCCAAATAATCCATCGTTATATCCAAACAGCGACGTTTTGTTTGTGAGTTCTAGACACTATCAGAATGCTACATCACGGTCACGAGCATGGCGCATGGCGTGACAAAAAATGTCTAAATTTTCCATTACCGTACTTCGAAGCATGTCAACCGCTGTTTAAAACCAATTTTTATGCCATTTATCTCGTAGAAAAGCGATAATATTCCGACCGGGAATCTGCAATGAGCCTAAACAGCCGAATGAAATTTCTCCACGGGGGCGAATCGTGCACGCGCCTCATTCAATGGTCCTCTGATCGGCCACTTACCAAAGGCGATAATCTGTTTCAGCCAGAGGCCGCCTCGTCATCCTTCAGCTTTTTCCCGGGTTCTGAGAGCCTATTGGAGCCCTAGGAATTGTCACGTTACAGCTAAGATCCTTACTTTTCAATAAACAGATGCAAGACGCACGACTCCTTGTCAGACAGGCCACTTCCTGCATGAAACCTTGTCAGGTTTTTGCCTGCCATAGGAGTTATGTTATACTCACAGACACCATTCAAACAGTTTTAGAAACTTTAGGGTGTTTTCTATCCAAACCTGAAACATAATATGCATATTCTAGCTTCTGAGTTGGTGTAGGAGGCAGTTAAAAATGGGGACATATTTTTTAAAAAATTCTCAATACTGCCCCCTAGCCCAAACAGGTTAATCTAACCACATTGTCCGATTTCAAAAAGGCTTTACAGCGAAAGCAAAACATTAGATTATGTCAGGAGAGTACCCTGCCAAAAATAAATCACACAGCCATTTTCAAAGCAAGCATATATGTCACAAAAACCAAAACCACAGCTAAATGCAGCACTAACCTTTGATGATCTTCATCAGATGACACTCCTAGGACGTTATGTTATACAATACATGCATGTTTTGTTCAATCAAGTTCATATTTATATCAAAAAACAGCTTTTTACATTAGCATGTAATGTTCAGAACTAGCACACCCACCGCAAAGATCCGTTGAATTTACTAAATTACTCACGATAAACGTTCACAAAAAACAATTATTTTAAGAATTATTGATACAGAACTCCTTTATGCAATCGCGGTGTCAGATTTTAAAATAGCTTTTCGGCGAAAGCACATTTTGCAATATTCTGAGTAGATAGCTCGGCCATCACAGGCTAGCTAATTTGACACCCACCAAGTTTGGTGCTCACAACTCAGATTTACTATAAGAAAAATTGGATTACCTTTGCTGTTCTTCGTCAGAATGCACCCCCAGGACTTCTACTTCAAAAACAAATGTTGTTTTGGTTCGAAATAATCCATAGTTATATTGAAATAGCTCCGTTTTGTTTGTGCGTTGAGGTCCCTATCCGAAGGGTGACGCGCGGGCGCATTTCGTGACAAACAAATTCAACATTTTCCATTACCGTACTTCGAAGCATGTCAAACGCTGTTTAAAATCAATTTTATGCTATTTTTCTCGTAAAATAGCAATAATATTCCAACCGGGTGACGTTGTATTCATTCATAGACTGAAAGAAAAACATGGAGTCATCGTGTGCACGCGCACTCCAGTGTCATTGTTCCCTGCCTGACCACACAAAAACTCCTGCTTTTTTTCGCCCAGAGACTGCAGAGACGTCATTCCACTTTCTGGCACCTTCTGAGAGCCAATGGAAGCCTTAGAAAAATCTCACGTTACAGCAGAGAGGCTGTATTTTTGATAGAGATGCCCTAGAAGGAGAACAAATTGTCAGACAGGGCACTTCCTGTATGGAATCTTCTCAGGTTTTGGCCTGCCAAATGAGTTCTGTTATACACACAGACACCATTCAAACAGTTTTAGAAACTTTAGAGTGTTTTCTATGCATATTCTAGTTTCTGGGCAGGAGTAGTAACCAGATTAAATTGGGTACGTTTTTTATCCGGCCGTGAAAATACTGCCCCTATCCCAAACAGGTTTTAACCTCATTGAGCATTCTGCTCTGTGCTCTTGCAGTCATCTTTGCAGGACGGCCACTCCTAGGGAGAGTAGCAACAGTACTGAACTTTCTCCATTTATAGACAATTTGTCTTACCGCGGACAGATGAACATCAAGGCTTTTAGAGATACTTTTGTAACCCTTTCTAGCTTTATGCAATTCATCAATTCGAGGCATGATTCACATCAGGCAATGCTTCTTGTAAACAGCAAACTCAAATTTTGTGAGTTTTTTTTTTTAATAGGGCAAAGCAGCTCTAACCAACATCTCCAATGTCGTCTCATTGATTGGACTCCAGGTTAGTTGACTCCAATTAGCTGAGAGAGAGAATACATGCAGCATTAAAATTGGTAAGAACAGAATTCTTTAACCAGGGGCGGGGCCTTTGCCAGGGTTGCAATCTGAGCCCTGCACTCTTCAATATTTACATTAACGAATTGGCCACTATCCTAGAGAAATCCTCACCCCCTGGTGTTAGTCTCCACAATTAAGAAGTTCATGCCTAATCTTCGCAGATGGCCTATGCCTGCTGTCACCACATCATATGGCCTACAGCAGAGCCTTAATGGCATTCTACGCCATTAAAAAACAAATTCAAATTGAAATACCTATTAAAATTTGGCTAAAACTAATTGAATATCTCATTGAACCAATTGCACTTTATGGCAGCGAAGTGTGGGGTACACTTGCAAAAAAGAAGATTTCATCAAATGGGACAAACACCCCATTGAAACCCTGCATGCAGAGTTCTGTAAGATTCTCCTACATGTCCAGAGGAAAACTACAAACAATGCATGCAGGACAGAATTAACCCTAACCCTCATCCAGCTGGTCCTGGGGCTGAGTTCACTAACCTGTTCTACTAACACACTGAAGCCTCAGGACCAAAACATCCAATCAATCAGAATAAACCAAATTACAACACAGTCAAAACAAAACTACATTGCTTATTGGGAAACACAAGCACAAAGCAAAATGCAGTGCTATCTGGCCCTAAATCGACAGTACACCGTGGCTAACTATTTGACCATGGTTACTGATCAAAACCTTAGAAAAACCTTGACAACGTACAGGCTCAGTGAGCACAGCCTTGCCATTGAGAAGGGTAGACACAGGAAAACCTGGCTCCCTGTAGAGGAAAGGCTGTGCAACCACTGCACAACAGCAGAAACTGAGACGGAGCAGCATTTCCTGACAAAATGTAAAAAATATAAAACAATTAGTGCAATTTTCCCAAATTTGAAACCCTTATTCAAGGTTTCAAAAACCTCTCTGATGAGGATAGGCTACCCGTCCTGTTGGGGGAAGACGCAGAGAGCTGTGGGTTGGCAGCGCAGTACATTGCTGCCAGCCATAAGTTGAGGGACAGTGTCTGACAGGCCAATCAACCTGCACATGTACTCTACTGTATGCTTATTGTTGAATGTATGGTTATTTTGACCAATGCCAATGCCTTGCCCAGCTCCTCGGGAAAGAGCTGTCTCCTCTGGAGCTTCCCTCTGTTCCAATCTGGGTTCAACGCCATCCAGATGACAAACGCGTTGTACGCCGAGATGGCCAAGATGTTGAGGAATATCACAAGTGGCTAGCGTAGGGTTCTTTTTTTGCAGCTGTAGCCGGTCACCAGCTTGTCTAAATTGTCCACCCCTCCATTTGTAGCATTGTAATCTATTCTATAATCCATTAAATGAGTTTGGTCCATCTCTCTCCAAAAACATGCCTTCCTTCCAAATGTATCAGGTTTGAAGGTAAGACCCAGGTGCAGACAGTGTTGAAGTAACAAAAGTTTATTAAATTGAAAACGGGCAGGCGAAGGAACAGAACGGCAGGGACAGGTCAGGCAGAGGTCTCAGCCTCGAGTATTTATGCTGCAATAGTTTGTGTAGGGGGCTAGGGTCAGTCTGTTATATCTGGAGTATTTCTCTTATCTTATTCGGTGTCCTGTGTGAATTTAAGTCACTCTCGCTCTCTCTTTCTTTTGGGGGGGATGGTTTGTGGGGGGGGGAAGCTTTAGAGTGTCTACCAATTATATGCATATCCTAGCTTCTGGGCCTGAGTAACAGGCAGTTTACTTTGGGCATGCTTTTCATCCGGATGTCAAAATACTGCACCCTAGCCCAAAGAGGTCTAAGGCCCTCTGAGCAGGGATTATTTTTGTCATACTTATTGATTGTGGTAAGGAGCCACACATGCAAATCTATTTCTTTGTTGTGTCCCTCCCCCAATTTGTACCTGGCTGGGGTAGATTGTGTGAAAATACTTACACTGTAAAGAAATTATCTAAATATTGTATAGAAATAATGTATTTTAATAACATTGTGCAAGTTCCCGCAAGACATTGTGTAGTTTCACACACTACAAAGGGTAAAGAGTGCGAGAAAAGTGGGAGACAGGCAGGGAAACAGACAGGATTCCTGTACAGCACTTTGTGACATCAGCTGATGTAAGAAGGGCTTCATAAATACATTTGATTGATTGATTTTTGGTGCTATGTTGAAACACCAGGCCCAGGGAGGAGGAAGACAAAGTGAAGGCACACAGCAAACATTTTTCTTTCATTTTTACTTGTTTTGACCTACACTCACACTTTTCCATATGTATTGCCCTCGGGTAGAGTGGACCCGAACACCACATATGTAATATACAGTGCCTTGCAAAAGTATTCATCCCCCCAGGCATTTTTCACAATTTTTTGCATTACAGCCTGTAAATGAAATAGATTTTTATTTGAATTTCATGTAATGGACATACACAAAATAGTCCAAATTTGTGAAGTGAAAATAACAGAAAAGTGGTCTGCAACACCACTAAGCAAGGTGCACCACCAAGCAAGCACCACCATGAAGACCAAGGAGCTCTCCAAACAGGCCAAGGCCTAAGTTAAGGAGAAGTACAGATCAGGTTTGGGTTATAAAAAATATCAGAAACTTTGAACATCCCATGGAGCACCATTAAATCCATTATACATTTTTTTAAAGAATATGGCACCACAACAAACCTGCCAAGAGAGGCCCACCACCAAAACTCACAGATCAGGCAAGGAGGGAATTAATCAGAGAGGCAACAAAGAGACCAAAGATAACCCTGAAGGAGCTGCAAAGCTCCACAGCGGAGATTGGAGTATCTGTCCACAGGACCACTTTAAGCCGTACACTCCACAGAGCTGGGCTTTATGGAAGAATGGCCAGAAAAAGCCATTGCTGAAAGAAGAAAATAAGCAAACACGTTTGGTGTTCGCCAAAAGGCATGTGGGAGACTCCCCAAACATATGGAAAAAGGTACTCTGCTCAAATGAGACTAAAATAAGCTTTTTGGCCATCAAGAAAAATGCTATTTCTGGCGTAAACCCAACACCTCCATCCCCACAGTGAAGGATGGTGGTGGCAGCATCATGCTGTGGGGATGTTTTTCATTGGCAAGGATTGGGAAACTGGTCAGAATGGAAGGAATGATGGATGATGCTAAATATAGGGAAATTCTTGAGGGAAACCTGTTTTAGTCTTCCAGAGATTTGAAACTGGGATGGAGGTTCACCTTCCAGCAGGACAATGACCATAAGCATACTGCTCAAGCAACACTCGAGTGGTTTAAGGGGAAACATTTAAATGTCTTGGAATGGCCTAGTCAAAGCCCAGATCTCAAGCCAATTGAGAATCTGTGGTATGACTTAAAGATTGCTGTACACCAGCGGAACCCATCCAACTTGAAGGAGCTGGAGCAGTTTTGCCTTGAAGAATGGTTAAAAATCCCAGTGGCTAGATGTACCAAGCTTATAGAGACATACCCCAAAAGACTTGCAGCTGTAATTGCTGCAAAGGGTGGCTCTACATAGTATTGACTTTGGGGGGGGGGTAATTGTTATGTGTGCTCAAGTTTTCAGTTTTTTTTGTCTTATTTCTTGTTTGTTTCACAAGAAAAAATATTTAGCATCTTCAGAGTGGTAGGCATGTTGTGTAAATCAAATGATACAAATCCCCCAGAAATCTATTTTAATTCCAGGTTGTAAGGCAACAAAAAAGGAAAAATGCCAAGGAGGGTGAATACTTTCGCAAGCCACTGTAAATGTGTAGGGGGTGCACATTGTGCACTCATTGAAATGTGTTCTTTAACCTGTTCTTCACAGAAAATGAGCTAAGGCCAATGAGTCTCAAGTTGAAAAAATAATGAATTGTATATTTGTTCTATTAGTAAACATTGAAAATGTTTACTAATAGACCTGAACACCACACAAGCGTTAAACAAATGTATGTGTTATGGCTTCTCAACATCTGCCATGTCATGTATTCAGAGATATCTATCTGAAGTTAAATATTTAAAGTGTGGAGTACCGCAGGGCAATGACCTGCAACTGGCATTTAACAAAGCCTATGTGTCCATGTGTGCTGATGATTCAACCCTATACGTATCAGCAACCACAGCTAATGAAATCACTGCAACCCTAAACAAAGAGTTGGAGTCCATTTTAGAGTGGGTGGCCAGTAATAAACTGGTCCTGAACATCTCTAAAACTAAGAACATTGTATTTGGTAGAAATCATTTCATTAGTTCTAGACCTCAGCTGAAACTGATAATGAATTGTTGAACACGTTTAGGAGACTAAAATACTTGGTGTTACCTTAGATTGTAAACTGTCATGGTCAAAACATATTGATTCAATGGTTGTACAGATGGGGAGAGGTCTGTACGTGATAAAGAGATGTTCTGTTATTTTTTACATACTCCAGAAAGCAAGTCCTGCAGGCTCTAGTTTGATCCTGTCTTGATTATTGTCCAGTCATCTGGTCAAGTGCTGCAAAGAATTACATAGTTAAGATGCAGCTGGCCCAGAACAGAGCGGCACGTTTTGCTCACCACAGGGCAAATATTAATACTATTCATGCCAGTCTCTCTTGGCTAAGAGTTGAGTAAAGTTTTTTTAGTTCTTGTTTTTATAAGAAACCCATAAGAATCTAAGCCCTGTCTAAGCCAGGGGAAGGGGGGGGGGGTTACTTAGCTATGTGGATTTTTTTTAGGAACGTCATACCAAGGATCATTTAGCTATTTGATTTAGAATTTTAAAACCCCTTGATGTATCCAAAAATATATCCCCAAAAATGATTTGATGACATTTTTATTTGGCCTTACTGCAAGTAGCTCATACAAATGCATTGAATAACAGATTCACTACATAGAACAACAGTCCCACCCCAAAAAACCTAAAGGAAGTTTGTTCTGAAGTGTCTGTCTTATATCTGATCCACCGGCGCCGACAGAGATGGCCATTGTTACCCCAGGAAATCTTAGGTTTTATTACATACAGTCGGGATGAACTATTGGATATAAGAGCAACATCAACTCACCAACATTACGACCAGGAATACAACTTTCCCGAAGTGGATCCTCTGTTTGGCCCACCACCCAGGACAATGGATCGGATCCCAGTCGGCGACTCAAAACAACCGCGCCGCAGAAGGGGCAGACGGAGCGGTCTTCTGGTCAGGCTCCGTAGACGGGCACATCGTGCACCGCTCCCGAGCATACTACTCGCCAATGTCCAGTCTCTTGACAACCAGGTAGACGAAATCCGAGCAAGGGTTGCCTTCCAGAGAGACATCAGAGACTGTAATGTTCTTTGTTTCACAGAAACAAGGCTCACTCGAGACACGCTATCGGAGTCGGTACAGCCACCTGGTTTCTTCACGCATCGCGCCGACAGAAACAAGCATCTCTCTGGTAAGAAGAAGGGGGGGGTCCAATAGTTCCTCCCGACTGATCATAAAGCCTTATGATTAACGAGACGTGGTGTGATCATAACAACATACTCAAGTCCTGTTGTTCACCTAACTTAGAATTCCTCACAATCAAATGCCGACCGCATTGTCTACCAAGAGAATTCTCTTCGATCATAATCACAGTCGTGTATATTCCCCCCCCCCAAGCAGACACATCGACGGCCCTGAACGAACTTCATGTGACTCTATGTAAACTGGAAACCACATATCCTGGGGCTGCATTTATTGTAGCCAGGGATTTTAACAAGGCTAATCTGAAAACAAGGCTCCCCAAATCTTGTCAGCATGTCGATTGCACGACCCGGACTGGCAAAACCCTGGATCATTGTTATTCTAACTTCCGCAACGCGTATAAGGCCCTCCCCCTCCCTCCTTTCGGAAAAGCTGACCACAACTCCATTTTGTTGCTCCCAGCCTATAGACAGAAACTAAAACAGGAAGCACCCGTGCTCAGGTCTGTTCAATGCTGGTTCGACCAATCGGATTCCACGCTTCAAGATTGCTTTGATCACGTGGACTGGGATATGTTCTGCATAGCATCGAACATCAACATTGATGAATACGCTGATTCGGTGAGCGAGTTTATTAGCAAGTGCATCGGTGATGTTGTACCCACAGCATCTATTAAAACATTCCCCAACCAGAAACCGTGGATTGACGGCAGCATTCGAGCAAAACTGAAAGCGCAAACCACCGCTTTTAATCAGGGCAAGGTGACCGGAAACATGACCGAATACAAACAGTGTAGCTATTCCCTCCGCAAGGCAATCAAACAAGCTAAGCGTCAGTATAGAGACAAAGTAGAGTCGCAATTCAACGGCTCAGACACGAGACGTATGTGGTAGGGTCTACAGTCAATCACGGACTACAAAAGAAAAACCAGCCCCGTCGCGGAACACGATGTCTTGCTCCCAGACAAACTAAACAACTTCTTTGCTCGCTCTGAGGACAATGCAGTACCACTGACACGACCCGCTACCAAAACCTGCGGGCTCTCCTTCACTGCAGCCAACGTGAGTAAAACATTTAAACGTGTTAACCCTCACAAGGCTGCAGGCCCAGCTGCGTCCTCAGAGCATGCGCAGACCAGCTGGCTCGTGTGTTTACGGACATATGCAATCAAACCTTATCCCAGACAACTGCTCCGCCACTTTATATAATGTTTACATACCCTACATTACTCATCTCAAATGTATATAATGTACTCAAAACCATCTACTGCATCTTGCCTATGCCGTTTGGCCATCACTCATTCATGTGTATGTGTGTATAAGGTAGTTGTTGTGAAATTGTTAGGTTAGATTACTTGTTAGATATTACTGCATGGTCCGAACTAGAAGCACAAGCATTTCGCTACACTCACATTAACATCTGCTAACCATGTGTATGTGACAAATAAAATTCAATTTGATTTTGAGAAATAAGAAAGATCAGCAAACCTTTTTTTGGGAGGGAACTAAACAGTCCTCGTATATACTTTCATTCATTTTTTTCAACTGGACCTTCAGACGAGTCTTGTCCTAGAGCAAAACAACAAGTCCCATCTTTCCATAGAGGGCTCATAATAGTTTGTAGGTCAAACCGTTTGGAGGCTACAGACGATTTTGTGAGAAGACACATTTTTGGGATGTCTCATTGTCTGACAAACACCACTCCAGCTCTGTCACCTTTCACTGCATATGCGGATACAGTGGATTGAGACTCATCCAATGCAAAAAAACATATCTCTAGCTTAAACTGACAGGTTTTGAGGGTGATTTTTGTATTATGCTAATTCAATTTACACAGAGGCGTGGACATCGACCTTAGGGGTTAATTCCAAATTGTTTGCATAGACAACTTACACACAGTACTGAAACACACACTTACCCCACCAGACATGCCACCAGAGGTATTTTCACACTCCCCAGGTCAGAACAAATTGAAGGAAATGTACAGTAATATACAGAGCCATGAATGCTTAGAACTCCCTTCCATCTTATACAGCGCAAGTGAACAGAGAACCTGGTTTGAAAAAGCAAATAATACACCTCATGACTCAATGACTCTCTCATTGTAATCTACTTTTTGTGTGTATTTACTGACATGTATGTGTAACTGATAGACACACACAAGCACAGTACATGTTAATGTTTTTGAACGTACTGTGCATTCGGAAATTATTCAGACCCCTTGACTTTTTCCACATTTTGTTACGTTAGCCTTAATCTAAAATGTATTTAAAAAAAATTAAATATCATATTTGCATAAATATTCAGACCCTTTACTTGTTGAAACCCCTTTTTTTGGTAGTGATTACAGTCTAGAGACTTCTTGGGTATGACTCTACAAGATTGGCACACCAGTATTTGGGGAGTTTCTCCCATTCTTCTCTGCAGATCCTCTCAAGCTCTGTCAGGTTGGATGGGGAGTGTTGCTGCACAGCTATTTTCAGATATCTCCAGAGATGTTCGATCGGGTTTAAAACCTGTTGAGGACAGACGTTCCGCTAGCGGAACCCCGTTCCGACAGCGGGATTCTTCGCCAATGGAATAGCAGTGCGTGAAATACAAAACAACAAAAATCTCATAATTCAAATTTCTCAAACAATCAACTATTTTACACCGTTTTAAAGATAAACTTCTCGTTAATCCAACCACATTGTCCGATTTCAAAAAGGCTTTACGGCAAAAGCATAGCATTAGATTATGTTAGGACAGCACCTTGACAAGAAAAACCACACAGCCATTTTCCAAGCAAGGAGAGGCGTCACAAAAACCAGAAATACAGCTAAAATTATGCACTAACCTTTGATCTTCATCAGATGACACTCCCAGGACTCAATGTTACACAATACATGTATGTTTTGTTCGATAAAGTTCATATTTATATCCAAAAACCCCATTTTACATTGGCGCGTGATGTTCAGAAAACGTTTTGCCTCCAAAACCTTCGGTGAATGAGCACATCAATTTACAGAAATACTCATCATAAACGTTGATAAAACAGTTATTGAAAGAATTATAGATACACTTCTCCTTAATGCAACCGCTGTGTCAGATTTCAAAACAGCTTTACGGCGAAAGCACATTGTTCAATATTCTGAGTACAGAGCTCAGCCATCAAAGCAAGCTATACAGTTACCCGCCAAGTTCTGGAGTCAACAAAACTCAGAAATAGTATTATAAATCTTCACTTACCTTTGCTGATCTTCGTCGGCATGCACTCCCAGGACTCCCACAAGAAATGTTAATTTTGTTCGATAAAGTCCATCATTTATGTCCAAATACCTCTGTTTTGTTCGCGCGTTCAGATCACTATTCCAAAGGCAAAATGCGCGAGCGCAAAACCCTAGACAAAAAGTCAAAAAGTTCCATTACCGTTCGTAGAAACATGTCAAATGATGTTTACAATCAATCCTTAGGGTCTTTTTATCATAAATCTTCGATAATATTCCAACCGGACAATAGCGTATTCATTGCAGAGGAAAACGAAGGAACGGTGCGCATGCGCGGGCGAGCATGCGTGACCGCGCAGTAAACAACTCATTGGCCTCAGCCTAGTCCACTTGTTGAATCCCCTCTTATTCTCTCCCCATTCACAGTAGAAGCATGAAACAAGGTTCTAAAGACTGGTGACATCTAGTGGAAGCCTTAAAAAGTGCTAAATGACCCCACAGGCACTGTAGTTTGGATAGGCAATCACTTGAAAAAGTACAAACCTCAGATTTCCCACTTCCTGGTTGGATTTTTCTCAAGTTTTTGCCTGCCATGAGTTATGTTATACTCACAGACATCATTCAAACAGTTTTAGAAACTTCCGAGTGTTTTCTATCCAAATCTACTAATAATATGCAAATATTTGACTCTGGGCCTGAGTAGCAGGCAGTTTACTCTGGGCACGCTTTTCATCTGAACGTGAAAATACTGCCCCCTGTCCCAAACAGGTTTTAAGTCCAGGCTCTGGTTGGATCACTCAAGGACATTCAGAGACTTGTCCCGAAGACACTCCTGCGTTGTCTTGGCTGTGTGCTTAGGATCTTTGTCCTTTTGGGAAGGTGAACCTTCGCCCCAGTCTGAGGTTCTGAACGCTCTGGAGCAGGTTTTCATCAAGAATCTCTCTGTATTTTTCTCCTTTCGTCTTTCCCTCAATACTGACTAGACTCCCATTCCCTGCCGCTGAAAAACATACCTACAGCATGATGCTGCCACCACCATGCTTCACCGTTGTTATGGTGCGAGGTTTCCTCCAGACGTGATGCTTGGCATTAAGGCCAAATAATTAAATCTTGGTTTCATCAGACCAGAGTATCTTGTTTCTCATGGTCTTTTGGCAAACTACAAAGCAGGCAGTCATGTGCCTTTTACTGAGGAATGTCTTCCTTCTGGCCACATTACTATAAAGGCCTAATTGGTGGAGTGCTGCAGAGATTTCTGTCCTTCTGGAATGTTTTTCCATCTCCACAGAGGAACTCTGGAGCTCTGTCAGAGTGACCATCGGGTTCTTGGTCACATCCCTGACCAAGGCCCTTCTCCCCCAATTGCTCAGTTTGGCTGGGTGGCCAGCTCTAGGAAGAGTCTTGGTGGTTCCAAACTTCTTCTAGTTAAGAATGATGGAGGCCACTGTGTTCTTGGGGACCTTCAATTCTGAATAAATGTTTTAATACCCTTCCCCAGATCTGTGGATTGACACAATCCTGTATCGGAGCTCTACAGACAATTCTTTCGACCTCATGGCTTGGTTTTTCCTCTGACATGCGCTGTCAACTGTGGGGCCTTATACAGACAGGTGTGCCTTTCCAAATCATATCCAATCAATTGCATTTGCCGCAGGTGGACTCCAATAAAGTTGTAGAAACATCTCTTGGATGATCAATTGAAACAGGATGCACCTGAGCTCAAGTTTTAGTCTCAAAGCAAAGGGTCTGAGAACTTATGGAAACATTATTATTATTATTATTATTATTATTATTGTTTTTTATTATTTAAAAAAAAATAATCTAAAAACCTGTTTTCACTTTGTCATTTTGGATTACTGTGTGTAGATTGGTGAAGAAAACAAATAATTTAATATACATTTTGAATAAGGCTGCAACGTTGTAAAATGTGGAAAAAGTCAAGGGGTCTGAATACTTTCCAAATGCACTGTATGTAAACTGTGAAGTATTTTGTCTGCGATGTCTTTTTTGTTATGTGTTGGACCCCAGTAAGACTAGCTGTCACCATTAGCATCAGCCAATGGGGATCCTAATAAAATCATGCTTCTGCGGAGTCATCATGACTGTACCCAAGAACTCAGTGCCCGTTTTGAGTGAGGGAATATCCTCCCGGCCCCAGACACAGGCAATCCGAGTGGTTTCTATGTCGGATCCGGGACGGCTGTTCCAGCCCATATTTCCTGATTTCAGAAAGGAGTTGGGACTTTACACCCCATTCTATATTGATGTGTCCTCAGCAAGCATCTCAGAGTTTGTACGTTCAAAAGTTGTTACAGACCGTGCATCCTGGCGATTGGTTCACCACCATCGACCTAAAGGATGCGTAATTTCATGTGCTCATGTGCCCCAGTCACAGAAAGTTCCTGAGATTACATTTTTTTGGTCTTCCCGTTCAGCCTTGTCCCTCTCGCCTTGCATCTTTTCAAAGGTGGTGGAGGCAGCTCTGGTACCCATGAGGGGCCAAGGGCTGATGCTATTGGCCTATCTGGATTATTGGCTGAAAGCAGCAGTCAAGGGAACAAGCGGTTTTACACACATCCAAGCTGTTGTCCCATTTTCAGTCTGTAGGTTTTATTGTAAACCAGAAAAAGAGCTTTCTAACCCCATTGGAGCACATTCAATTCCTGGATCTCGAGTTAGACTCATTTGTAAATTGCACTTTTTTACCACTAGAGTGGGTGATAGAAAAGCTCTGCTTGGCCCAATTTTGGTTGGGGCACACAATACATTTTTGCCAGTTACTGCGCCTACTGGGCATGATTGCTTCTGTAACAGTGATCATTCCCTCAGGGACTATTGTTATTGCGGCTGTTCCAGCACTGGATGCATCTCACCACTTAAACCAGTCGATTCGGTTGTCCCCGACATGCCTTCGGCAATGGCCCAATATAGGGATCCCCAGCTACAGTTGAAAGGGGTTCTCATAGTCCAGGTGTTGTTCCGCAATATGGTCACAACAGATGTGTCCCTCCAAGGGTGGGGCAAGCTGTGCGAGAGTTACTCAATTCGGGGAGTATGGATGGTGTCAGAGTGCTCGTCATATCAATTACCTGCAGCTTCTGAAGATGTACATGGTGCTCAGCCGCCTCCTCCCGCATTTGTAGGGTATGCTGGTCAGAACCAACAACATGACGATGGAAGCATACATCAACAGGTAGGGGGGGACACAGTCCCTCCCTCTCCTCACCTAGGCTCGCTCCCTGTTGCTGTGGAGAATTTTGCATTTGTTCTCACATCGGGTGATGCCTGTTCCCGTTTGCCTCAACTCGGGTGCGGATCTACTATTCAAGGGGGACCCTCTTCATCAGGAGTGGAGACTACACCCAAGGGTGGTTGCCCAGATATGGGAGAGATTCAGCAGGGCTGACGTAAATCTTACGCATCACTAGAAAACGTGCAGTGTCGTCAATTTTTCTCGATGAGCGAACCTCCTTTACACGCTTCTGCCAGTGGTTCTGATTCAGCCCACATTGGAGAGGGTGCACCAGGAGGGCTTATCATTGATTATTATGGCTCCCAGTTGGCCCAGTCAGCCTTGGTTTGCAGAAATTGTTCACCTTTTAAGCTTGGACCCGTGGTAACTCCCATTGCGCATTGACCTGTTGACCCCACAGAGGTATAATACGAACTGGAGACTGCGTCCAAGATGTCCGACCGTTGTTTTCAATTTAATCTTCTCACGTTCGCATACGCTGATTAATGGACCGTCTATATTCGGAGTGCATCCAGTTTATATGGATCATTAGCACATGTGTACTAGCACTCCGTCGCTGCTCCCTGTGCGCACTAAGTCATCACCTTATCCAAAAACATGGCAGACATTGGATGAATATAAAACGTTAGTATCATCGGCCTCGGTGACAATTATTTGAATAATTCGATGGATATTTTGTGCACAAAGGTGACAACTAAAGTGTTTTTTATTAGGAATTTTCTAAACTGACTTCTCTATGTGGCTGTCTATGGAAGTTGTTTTTCTGGGCAGGGCGTCATTTAAACTGCAGTACCGAAGCAAAACTGTAGGAGCAGTCAAAACCGTGCTTCTAAACCGGAACCCCTTGGTTGACCAAGGTGCAAGGGCATGTTTGGCATGCGAGTCTGGAGATTTGGTTCCTATAGGCCTGGCCTGTCAGATGGCTAGAGGTTTATTTCGGAATGTTATTGCTATGATTCAGTCCGCAAGATTGTATGCATATAAGTGGCAAGCATTTGAGTTCCGGTGCCAAGATAAAGGGCTGGTTCCTTTCCAGTGCTCTGTAACGAACATCCTTATATTCCTACAGCAGCTTTTCGAGCAGGGGCGGGCAATCTCCACTTTAAAAGTATACATGGATGCCATTTCAGCATATCATGTGTGAATTGACGGCGCCACAACAGTGGCCCACCCCCTGGTTGTACGGATTCTGAAAGCAGTATGTTGTCTCAGACCGGTCTCTCCCATGAGACTTGGTGCTGGTTTTGGAGGTGTCTGCCGTCGCCTTTGAGCCACTGGATTTGGTTGATCTGAATATCCTCTCCTACAAAACCTCCCTGCTCATGGCTTTGGCCTTGACTAAACATGTAGGGGACCTCCACGCATTATCCATACTCAGTTCGCCCCTGGTGACTCGAAGGCAAAATTGTTTCCAAATGCGGCCTTTGCCCTGAAAGTCATGGCTATGTCCTACAGGTCCTTAGCTTTGAGCTATTTCCATTTTCGCCTCCTCCTTTTGCTTCTGAAGAGCAACTGAGGTTACATGTCCTGTGTCCAGTGTGAGCTTTACATATGTACATTGAACGGACCCGGTATATCCGGTTGTGACCAGGTTTTTGTCTGTTTGCTAATCCAGCTCAAGGCAGGACGTTCTCTGGATAGTGGAGAGACGATCCAGTGGAATATAGCAGCAAGGGCCAACGGTTACTTAGAGGTGTACACACCCACTCCACCTGGGATCTGGCAGCGTCTTGGGCATTGTTTAAAGAGTTGACTGTAGCGAGTTGGGTATCACCACACACTTTTGTGAGGTTTAATTGCTTGGATGTCACTGCTCCCAGTGTAACCAACAGTGTGCTTACAGCTGGGACAAGGGAAAGTCACTAGGCAACGCACGGTATGCGCAATACCCGGACTGCCGCATCTGGTTGGGTCAGCTCTGGGTTGTGTGGCATGAGTTGTTTCATTTAATCTCGGCTTGGGGCATGATTCAATTTCGCCAATGATGAATGTTGTTCCTTGAAGGAGGGAAATGAGGTTCAACACCTGTTTGGCCCCGTAGTGCCCGTTCCTGGGCTCGTGAAGGGCAGTATTATTAAATTGAAGGAATGAATCCGAGCCTCACGCATCACCTGTGGAAGGTGCGCTTCCAGCAAGGCACAGATTTCATTGGCCTTGTCAAGCGATTATAGATCCTTCAACCGAAGTCATGAGAGTGCGACTCCACAAATCAAATAAAATTGTATTTGTCACATGCTCCGAATACAAAAGGTGTAGGCCTTACAGTAAAATGCATGCATACAAGCCCTTAACCAACAATGCCGTTTTAAGAAAAAAATTGTGAAGAAAGTATTTACTAAAATAATAGGTAGTAAAAAATAAAAAATTAAGGAACAACAATAAAATAACATTAGAGAGGCTATATACAGAGGGTACCGGTACAGAGTCAATGTGCAGGGGCACAGGTTAGTTGAGGTAATTGAGGTAAAATGTACATGTAGGTAGAGGTAAAGTGACTACACTTGGATAATACAGAGGCTTGCGAAAGTATTCACCCCCTTGGCATTTTTCCTATTTTGTTGCCTAACAACCTGGAATTAAAATTGATTTTTGGGGGGTTTGTATCATTTGATTTACACAACATGCCTACCACTTTGAAGATGCTTCAAGTTGGATGGGTTCTGCTGGTGTACAGCAATCTTTAAATCATACCACAGATTCTCAATTGGATTGAGGTCTGGACTTTGACTAGGCCATTCCAAGACATTTAAATGTTTCCCCTTAAACCACTCGTGTTGCTTTAACAGTATGCTTAGGGTCATTGTCCTGCTGGAAGATGAACCTCCGTCCCAGTCTCAAATCTCTGGAAGACTGAAACAGGTTTGCCTCAAGAATTTCCCTGTATTTAGCGTCATCCATCATCCCTTCCATTCTGACCAGTTTCCCAGTCCCTGCTGATGAAAAACATCCCCACAGCATGATGCTGCCACCACCATGTTTCACTGTGGGGATGGTATTCTCGGGGTGATGAGAGGTGTTGGGTTTGCGCCAGACATAGCATTATCCTTGATGGCCAAAAAGCTTATTTTAGTCTAATCTGACCAGAGTACCTTCTTCCATATGTCTGGGGAGTCTCCCACATGCCTTTTGGTATTTTTTTCTTTAAGCAATGGCTTTTTCTGGCCACTCTTCCATAAAGCCCAACTCTGTGGAGTGTACGGCTTAAAGTGGTCCTATGGAGAGATACTCCAATCTCTGCTTTGCAGCTCCTTCAGGGTTATCTTTGGTCTCTTTGTTCCCTCTCTGATTAATGCCATCCTTGCCTGGTCTGTGAGTTTTGGTGGGTGGCCCTCTCTTGGCAGGTTTGTTGTGGTGTCATATTCTTTACATTTAACAGTGCTCCATGGGATGTTCAAAGTTTCGGATATTTTTTATAATCCAAGCCTGATCTGTACTTCTCCACAACTTTGTCCCTGACCTGTTTGGAAAGCTCCTTGGTCTTCATGGTGCCGCTTGCTTGGTGGTGCACCTTGCTTAGTGGGGTTGCAGACTCTGGGGCCTTTCAGAACAGGTGTATACATACTGAGATCATGTGACACTTAAATAAAGTCCACCTGTGTGCAATCTAGCTAGTTAAGTGACTTCTGAAGGTAATTGGTTGCAACAGATCTTATTTAGGGGCTTCATAGCAAAGGGGGTGAATACATATCCACGCACCACTTTTCTGTTTTATTTCATTTTTCCATTACATGAAATCCAAATAAAAATCAATTTCAAATAGAGGTTGTAATGCAACAAAATAGGAAAAATACCAAAGGGGATGAATACTTTTGCAAGGCACAGCTTAAAAATCAACAGTAAAAATGGGGGTGGGGGGGACAATGTAAATAGTCCAGGTAGCTATTTGATTAGCTGTTCAGGAGTTATAAGGCTTAGGGGTAGAAGCTGTTAAGAAGCCTTTTGGAGCTAGACTTGGCGCTCCGGTTCCACTTGCCATGCGGAAGCAGAGATTATAAATAATATGACTAGGGTGGCTGGAGCCTTTGGCAAATTTTTGGACCTTCCTCTGACACCGCCTGGTATAGAGGTCCACGATGTCAGGAAGCTTGGCCCCAGTGATGCACTACCCTCTGTAGTGCCTTGCGGTCAGAGGCCGAGCAGTTGCCATACCAGGCGCTGATGCCTGGTATGACAGAACATTTTGACGATCTGAGGACCCATGCCAAATCTTTTCAGTCTCCTGAAGGGGAATAGGCCTTGTCGTGCCCTCTTCACAACTGTCTTGGTGTGTTTGGACCATGATAGTTTGTTGGTGATGTGGACGTCAAGGAACTTGAAGCTCTCAACCTGCTCAAATACAGCCCCGTCGAGGAGAATGGGGGTGTGCTCGGTCCACCTTTTCCTGTAGTCCACAATCGTCTCCTGTGTCTTTATCACGTTGAGAGATTGTTATCCTGGAACCACACTGCCAGGTCTCTGACCTCCTCCCTATAGGCAGTCAGTCAGTAAATAGGCCTACCACTGTTGTGTCGTGGGCAAACTTAATGATGGTGTTGGAGTCGTGCTTGGCCATGCAGTCATTGGTGAACAGGGAGTACAGAAGGGGACTGAGCACGCACCCCTGAGTATGCACCTTGTGTTGAGAATCAGCATGACAGATGAGTTGTTACTACTCTTACCACCTGCGGGCGGCCCATCAGGAAGTACAGAATCCAGTTACAGAGGGAGGTGTTTAGTCCCAGGGTCCTTAGCTTACTGATGAGCTTTGAGGGAATGATGGTGCCCTCAAAGGTTGAATGCTGAGCTGTAGTAATGAACAGCATTCTCACCTAGGTGTTCCTTTTGTCCAGGTGGGAAGGGGCAGTGTGGAGTGCAATAGAGATTGCATCATCTGTGTATCTGTTGGGGTGGCATGCAAATTGGAGTGGGTCTAGGGTTTCAGGGATAATGGTGTTGATGTGAGGCATGACCAGTCTTTCAAAGCAGTTCATGGCTACAGACATGAGTGCTGCACGTCAGTAGTCATTTAGGCAGGTTACCTTGGTGTTCTTGGGCACAGGGACTATGGTGGTCTGCTTGAAACATATTGGTATTACAGACTCGGTCAGGGACAGGAGGAAAATATCAGTAAAGACACTTGCCAGTTGTTCAGCGCATGCTCGGAGTACACATCCTGGTAGTCCATCTGGCCCTGCGGCGTTGTGAATTTTGACCTGTTTAAAGGTCTTTCTCACATCGGCAACTGAGGGCGTGATCACGCGTTCGTCTGGAGCAGCTTATGCTCTCATGCATGCTTCAGTGTTGCTTGCCTCGAAGTGAGCACAGAAGTTATACAGCTTATCTGGAAGGGTTGTGTCACTGGGCAGTACTATTCAATCTTAGTCCTGTTTTGACGCTTTGCGTGTTTGATGGTTCGTCGGAGGGAATAGTGGGAATTCTTTAAAGCGTCCAGGTTAGATTCCCACTCCTTGAAAGTGTCAGCTCTAGTCTTTAGCTCTACCCTTTTGTTGATGAAGCCAGTGACTGATGTGGTGTACTCCTCAATGCCATCGTAAGAATCCCAGAACATATTCCAGTCTGTGCTAGCAAAACAGTTCTGCAGCTTAGCATATGTGTCATCTGACCACTTCCTTATTGAGGGAGTCACTGGTACTTCCTGCTTTAGTTTTTGCCTGTAATCAGGAGGATAGAGTTATGGTCGGATTTGCCAAATGGAGGGTGAGGGAGAGCTTTGTATACATCTCTGTGTGTGGAGTAAAGGTGGTCTGAAGTTTTTTTCCTCTGGTTTCACATGAAACATGCTGGTAGAAATGAGGTAAAATGGATTTAAGCTTCCCTGCATTAACCTGTCTGGGAACGTGGAACGCTTGCGTCCCACCCTAGTCAACAGCCAGTGGAATCGAGTCGCGCAAAATACAAAACCTCAAAAATGCTATAACTTCAATTTCTCAAACATATGACTATTTTACACCATTTTATAGATACACCTCTCCTGAATCGAACCACGTTGTCCGATTTCAAAAAGGCTTTACAGCAAAAGCAAAACATTAGATTATGTTAGGAGAGTACCCTGTCAAAAAAAATCACACTGCCATTTTCAAAGCAACTAGCATGCATCACAAATACCCAAAACACAGCTAAATGCAGCACTAGCTTTTGACAATCTTCATCAGATGACACTCCTAGGACATAATGTTACACAATACATGCATTTTTTTGTTCGATAAAGTTCATATTTATATATAAAAACAGCATTTTACATCGGCGAGTGACGTTCAGAAAATACACTGCTCAAAAAAATAAAGGGAACACTTAAACAACACAATGTAACTCCAAGTCAATCACACTTCTGTGAAATCAAACTGTCCACTTAGGAAGCAACACTGATTGACAATACATTTCACATGCTGTTGTGCAAATGGAATAGACAACAGGTGGAAATTATAGGCAATTAGCAAGACACCCTCAATAAAGGAGTGGTTCTGCAGGTGGGGACCACAGACCACTTCTCAGTTCCTATGCTTCCTGGCTGATGTTTTAGTCACTTTTGAATGCTGGCGGTGCTTTCACTCTAGTGGTAGCATGAGACGGAGTCTACAACCCACACAAGTGGCTCAGGTAGTGCAGCTCACCCAGGATGGCACATCAATGCGAGCTGTGGCAAGAAGGTTTGCTGTGTCTGTCAGCGTAGTGTCCAGAGCATGGAGGCGCTACCAGGAGACAGGCCAGTACATCAGGAGACGTGGAGGAGGCCGTAGGAGGGCAACAACCCAGCAGCAGGACCGCTACCTCCGCCTTTGTGCAAGGAGGAGCAGGAGAAGCACTGCCAGGGCCCTGCAAAATGACCTCCAGCAGGCCACAAATGTGCATGTGTCTGCTCAAACGGTCAGAAACAGACTCCATGAGGGTGGTATGAGGGCCCGACGTCCACAGGTGGGGGATGTGCTTACAGCCCAACACCGTACAGGATGTTTGGCATTTGCCAGAGAAAACCAAGATTGGCAAATTCGCCACTGGCGCCCTGTGCTCTTCACAGATGAAAGCAGGTTCACACTGAGCACGTGATAGACGTGACAGAGTCTGGAGTCACCGTGGAGAACGTTGTGCTGCCTGCAACATCCTCCAGCATGACCGGTTTGGCGGTGGGTCAGTCATGGTGTGGGGTGGCATTTCTTTGGGGGGCCGCACAGCCCTCCATGTGCTCGCCAGAGGTAGCCTGACTGCCATTAGGTACCGAGATGAGATCCTCAGACCCCTTGTGAGATCATATACTGGTGCGGTTGGCCCTGGGTTCCTCCTAATGCAAGACAATGCTAGACCTCATGTGGCTGGAGTGTGTCAGCAGTTCCTGCAAGAGGAAGGCATTGATGCTATGGACTGGCCCGCCCGTTCCCCAGACCTGAATCCAATTGAGCACATCTGGGACATCATGTCTCGCTCCATCCACCAATGCCACGTTGCACCACAGACTGTCCAGGAGTTGGCGGATGCTGTAGTCCAGGTCTGGGAGGAGATCCCTCAGGAGACCATCCGCCACCTCATCAGGAGCATACCCAGGCGTTGTAGGGAGGTCATACAGGCACGTGGAGGCCACACTCACTACTGAGCCTCATTTTGACTTGTTTTAAGGACATTACATCAAAGTTGGATCAGCCTGTAGTGTGGTTTTCCACTTTAATTTTGAGTGTGACTCCAAATCCAGACCTCCATGGGTTGATAAATTGGATTTCCATTGATTTTTTTTGTGTGATTTTGTTGTCAGCACATTCAACTATGTAAAGAAAAAAGTATTTAATAAGATTATTTATTTCATTCAGATCTAGGATGTGTTGTTTAAGTGTTCCCTTTATTTTTTTGAGCAGCATATTTTCCCTCAAATGCATCCGGTGAATCAGCGCTACATTTTACAAAATTGCTATTCGAAAACATTGTTCAAATTTAATATTGTCATTCAAAGAATTTTAGATGAACATCTCGTGAATGCAACCGCATTGCCAGATTTAAAAATAACTTTACTGGGAAATCACACTTTGCAATAAACAACGTGGTATGCTCAGAAAAATAGGCTAGGCGATACATGTTAGCGCCATCTTGGAACCATCTAAAATCAAATATACTATTGTAAATATTCCCTTACCTTTGATTATCTTCATCAGAAGGCACTTCCAGGAATCCCAGGTCCACAACAAATGTAGTTTTGTTCGAAAAAGTTAATAATTTATGTCCCAATAGTTCCTTCTTGTTAGCGCGTTCCGAAGGCTACTCATAATGTACTGAAGCGCGCGGGACTTGTCGTCACGAATGTGCAAAAAATATATATTTACGTTCTTTCAAACATGTCAAACGTTGTATAACATAAATCTTTAGGGCCTTTTTCAACCAGAGCTTCAATAATATTCAAGGCGGACGATTGCATTGTCTTACTAAACGTTTTGGAACAAAATGGTTCCCATGGGGGCCCGCGTCATAGTAGTACTGGCCCTCCCCCGGTGACCAACTTCCCAAGCCTCTCTTTGGGTCAGTTTCTACCATAGAAGACTCAAACCAAAGGTGTGAAGTGATTCCACACATCAGATTTCCATTTCCTGTTAGGATTTGTCTCAGGGTTTTGACTGCCATATGAGTTCTGTTATACCCACAGACACCATTCAAACAGTTTTAGAAACTTTAGAGTGTTTTCTATCCAAATCTAATAATTATATGCATATTCTAGTTACTGGGCAGGAATAGTAACCAGATTAAATCGGGTGCATTTTTTATCCGGCCGTGCAAATACTGCCCCCTATCCCCAACAGGTTAAAGTCCCAGGCTACTAGGTGCACCGCCTCTGAATGAGCATTTTCTTGTTTGCTTATGGCCTTATACAGCTCGTTGAGTTCCGTCTTAGTGCCAACATCGGTTTGTGGTGGTAAATAGACAGCTACGAAAAATATAGATGAAAACTCTCTTGGTAAATAGTGTGGTCTACAGCTTATCATGAGATACTCTACCTCGGTCGAGGAAAAACCTTGAGACTTCCTAAATATTATATTTTGTGCACTAGCTGTTCTATCTTGCTAACGCAGTGTAAACCCTGCCAGCTGTATGTTATCCATGTTGTCGTTCAGCCACGACTCGGTGAAACATCAGATATTACCGTTTTGTATGTCCCGTAGGTAGGATAGTCTTGATCGGAGCTCATCCATTTTGTTATCCATTGATTACACGTTAGCTAATCAGACTGATGGTAGAGGGGGATTACTCACTCGCCATTTGATCCTTACAAGGCACCCCGACCTACGTCCCCGATATCTGTCTCTTCATGTGAATGACAGGGATTTAGGCCTTGTCGGATGTCTGAAGGAAATCCTTCTCATCCGACTAGTTAAAGAAAAATTATTTTTCCAGTACGAGGTGAGTAATCGATATCCTGATGTCCAGAAACTCTTTTCGGTCATAAGAGATGGCGGCAGAAACATTATGTACAAAATAAGTTACAAATAATGCGAAAAAACATTTAACATAGCACAATTGGTTAGGAGCCCATAAAACGGCAGCCATCTCGTCCGGCATCATCATCAGTTGTATGTTGTACCTTGTTTCCCTCTTCAGGGAACAGTAGTTATAGTCAAAGTTTTTTTCAATACCAAATATATATTATATATATTATTGTAGTGTTTACTGGATCCCTACACTCCTCTGACCAGGGTTGCCCTCTCTCTCTCTCTCTCTCTGTCTCTGTCTCTGTCTCTTTGTCTCTCTGTGTGTGTGTAGCTTGGGGGTTCTTACTAAGCCAGTGTGGCATGCTTGATATTCCAAGGGTTCCAAAACATCAGTGCAGATGGGGCTCCCGAGTGGTGCAGCAGTCTAAGTCACTGCATCTTAGTGCTAGAGGCGTCACTACAGACACCCTGGTTAGATTGCAGGCTGTATCACACCCGGCTGTGATTGGGAGTCCTATAGGGCCGGCACACAATTGGCCCAGCGTTGTCCGGGTTTAGATGGTGTAGGCTGTCATTGTAAATAATAATTGTTGTTAACTGACTTGCCTAGTTAAATAAAGGTTACATTTAGAAAATGACATGATCTTTCTCTTTCTTTCTTTTGTACTATTTTATTTTGTCACTCTTATTTCATGGGGGTTAAATATTTGGCTCTATTTTTATTCAATGTGATGGTTTAAAACATTCTGTTTTACCTACCTGTAGATTGTCCTAAATCCAAGCCATTAGCCTATTTTTGGAGGGTTAGGCAAACCCTGGCATACTGTAAGACATTAACTGAGAGAAATAAGTGTGTTTATAATGCTATGTTTGAAACTGGGTGCAGATGTCAGCATTTCTAAATGTTGCCACAATGCTCGTTGGACACATGGACATGTCCCTCCTCACTCCAATCTGGATCATTGTCATAGACAATCAACAATGTTTTTGACGATCACGTTGTTGAGTGTGTTTCCCACACAGAGACCTCAATACTCATATCCCATTTCCTTCCATTCTCAAGCGCTACAGTATGGGTATATTTCATCCCCAGTTGGGTGGGTCTGTTTGCCTACACCGTATTGAGTCCCTCAGTAAATCTATGGTCCAAGGAAATGACCATAGTTCAGGTTTGTGTTCATTAGGCACAAAACAGAAGAAAACTAACTGGAACATGGAGGGACATTGAAACTGTCATTTTTCTTGATGCAAACCCTTCAACATGTTTTCCCTTGCGTGCCCTAATGAAACCAGATTATTACCAGATTATGGTAATGTTGAAGTAAGGAGGTAACATGGCTTGGCTGTCCCTGAGTGTGAGGAGCCAGAGAGAAGATGGCCATGGTATAATGCTGTATCTTGGCGGTTACATAACACTGGAGGAGAGGGCTTTGTGTGGGTGTGTGCGTGCAGTATGTGTGTGGACCTGAAAAGGCTGGTGGGAGGAGCTATAAGAGGATGGGCACGTTGTAATTGCTGGAATGGAATTAATGGAACGGAGTCAAATGTGGTTTCCACATGTTTGAGGTATTTGATACCGTTCCATAGATCAGTTTCAGCCATTACAATGAGCCCGTCCTCCTTTTGATCCTACCACCAGCCCCCTCTTGGGTGAACTCTTTCAATATGATAAGCCCCTCCTTGTGTGTTTGTGTGTGAATGCATGCGTGTGCTAAATGGAGTGTGTATATGTCACCCTGATCTGTTTTACCTGTCTTGTGCACCAGGTATCTCCCATTTGTTCCCATTATCTCCTGTGTATTTGTACCTGCGTTTTCTGTTTGTCTGTTGCCAGTTCGTCTTGTTCTGTCACATCCTACCAGTGTGTTCCTGTGGTTCCTGTGCTCTAGTTTTTCTTAGTCTTCACAGTTCTGACCTTTCTGCCTGTCCTGATCCTGCCTGCCAGACTCTGATTTGGATTACTACCCTTTGTCTGCCCTTTGTACTATAATAAACTTTGAGACTGGTACTATCCGCCTCCTGTGTCTGCATCTGGGTCTTAACCTGAGTCCTGATATGTATGTACAGTTGAAGTCGGAAGTTTACATACACCTTAGCCAAATACATTTAAACTCAGTTTTTCACAATTCCTGACATTTAATCCAAGTACAAATTCCCTGTTTTAGGTCAGTTAGGATCACCACTTTGTTTTAATAATATGAAATGTCAGAATAATAGTACAGTTATTTATTTCAGCTTTTATTTCTTTCATTACATTCCCAGTGGGTCAGAAGTTTACATACACTCAATTAGCATTTGGTAGCATTGCCTTTAAATTGTTTAACTTGGGTCAAACGTTTCGGGTCGCCTTCCACAAGCTTCCCACAATAAATTGGGTGAATTTTGTCCCATTCCTTCTGACAGAGCTGGTGTCACTGAGTCAGATTTGTAGGCCTCCTTGCCCACACACACTTTTTCAGTTCTGCCCACAAATTTTCTGTAGGATTGAGGTCAGGGCTATGTGTTGGCCACTCCAATACATTTACATTTTAGTAGTTTAGCAGACACTCTTATCCAGAGCGACTTACAGTAGTGAATGCATACATTTCATACATCTTTTCCTCCTTACTGGTCCCCCGTGGGACCAGTAAAACCCACAACCCTGGCGTTGCAAACACCATGCTCTACCAACTGAGCTACACAGGACACAATACCTTGACTTTGTTGTCCTTAAGCCATTTTGCCACAACTTTGGAAGTATGCTTTGTGTCATTGTTCATTTGGAGGACCCATTTACGACCAAGCTTTAACTTCCTGACTGATGTCTTGAGCTGTTGCTTCAATATATCCACAACATTTTCCTCCCTCACGATGCCATCTATTTTGTGAAGTGCACCAGTCCCTCTGGCAGCAAAGAACCCCCCAACATGATGCTGCCACCCCAATCCTTCACAGTTGGGATGGTGTGCTTCGGCTTGCAAGCCTCCCCGTTTTTCCTCCAAACATAACGATAGTCATTATTGCCATTATTGCCATTTTTGTTTCATCAGACCAGAGGACATTTCTCCAAAAAGTACGATCTTTGTTCCCATGTGCAGTTGCAAACCGTAGTCTGGCGTTTTTATTGGGGTTTTTAAGCAGTGGCTTCTTCCTTGCTGAGCGGCCTTTCAGGTTATATCGATATAGGACTCGTTTTACTGTGGATATAGATACTTTTGTACCCGTTTACTCCAGCATCTTCACAAGGTCCTTTGCTGTCATTCTGGGATTGATTTGCACTTTTTGCATCAAAGTACGTTCATCTCTAGGAGACAGAATGCGTCTCCTTCCTGAGTGGTATGACGGCTACATTACAATGGAACGATTTGATTAAAATTTGATTAGTGTAATGTTAGCTAGTTAGCTACATAGTTGTCTTTGCATCAAGGATAAAGGTGTAGCTAAAGGTGTAGCTTTGAGAAACTAACTTTGAGAAACGAACAAGGTTAGCTAGCCAGCTAGCCAGCTGTATTCGTTCGTTCGCGCCGTTTTCCAAACGGCGTCAACATCACAACACCACAGCCACTGCTAGCTAGCCTACTTTACCAACTAGCGGTACTGTAGAAACTAAATACATTACAACGGAACGATTTGATTAGTGTAACGTTAGCTAGCTACATAGTTGTCTTTGTATCAAAGATAAAGGTAAACACAGCCACTGCTAGCTAGCCAACTCTACCAGCTAGCAGTACTGTATCATTTTTAGTCAATAAGATTTTTGCAACGTAGCTTTCGATTTGTGTTGTCCACTTGTGTAGCTAGCAGGACTGACTTTGTGTTAGCTAGCCAACGTTTAATTACTTCTGCGTTATGAAAGGAACTAGACACGGACACGAATGATCCATTGGTAGTTTGTTGTAACCAAGTATTGGTGCTAACCGTGTGTTATTGGATGCTAGCATGCTAGTTAGCTACGGCGTCATAAGACACGGTGCACTGGGTGGGTTTCACGGAAGAATACTGTACCAAGTTATCTAGCTGAATAAACTAAGTTTGAGCCTATTCCTGGAAACATTGAACCACTGTAGTTTACAGCAATTATAATTTCTAAGTGGAAGTTGGAATAGTTATATTTGAGTGTTTCAGCGAATGGTTAGTGAAGGAGGCCCTGCACTCTCGCTTCCCCAGTTGTTTAGTTAATTTTCTTTCCAATCTCCTTTGCATTAGCGTAGCCTCTCCTGTAGCCTGTCAACTATGTGTCTGTCTATCCCTGTTCTCTGCACCGGCCACACAAACGCTTCACACCGCATGGCCGCTGCCACTCTAAACTGGTGGTCCCAGCACGCATGACCCACATGGAGTTCCAGGTCTCCAGCAGCCTCTGGAACTGCCGGTCTGCGGCCAGCAAGGCAGAGTTCATCTCAGCCTATGCTACCCTCCAGTCCCTCGACTTCTTGGCGCTGACGGAAACATGGTTTACCACAGAAAACACTGCTACTCCTACTGCTCTCTCCTCGTCTGACCACGTGTTCTCGCATACCCCGAGAGCATCTGGTCAGCGGGGTGGCGGGACTGGAATTCTCATCTCTCCCAAGTGGACATTCTCTCTTTCTCCCCTGACCCATCTGTCTATCTCCTCCTTTGAATTCCATGCTGTCACAGGCTCTAGCCCATTCAAGCTTAACATCCTTATCATTTATCGCCCTCCAGGATCCCTTGGAGAGTTCATCAATGAGCTTGACGCCTTGATAAGTTCCTTTCCTAAGGATGGCTCACCCCACACAATTCTGGGTGACTTTAACCTCCCTACGTCTACCTTTGACTCATTTCGCTCTGCCTCCTTCTTTCCACTCCTCTCCCCTTTTGGCCTCACCCTCTCCACCATCCCCCCCTACTCATAAGGCAGGCAATACGCTTGACCTCATCTTTACTAGATACTGTTCTTCTACCAATCTCACTGCAACTCCCCTCCAAGTCTCCGACCACTACCTTGTATCCTTTTCCCTCTCGCTCTCCTCCAACACTACTAACTCTGCCCCTACTCAGATGGTATTGCGCCGTCGCAACCTTCGCTCTCTCTCTCCTGCTACTCTCTCCTCTTCCATCCTATCATCTCTTCCCTCTGCTCAATCCTTCTCCAACCAATCTCCTGATTCTGCCTCCTCAACCCTCCTCTCCTCCCTTTCTGCATCCTTTGACTCTCTATGTCCCCTATCCTCCCGGCCGGCTTGGTCCTCCCTTCCTGCTCCGTGGCTTGATGACTAATTGCGAGCTCACAGAACAGGGCTTCGGGCAAGCCGAGAGGAAATGGAGGAAAAGTAGCCTACCTGCGGACCTGAAATCTTTTCACTCCCTCCTCTCCACATTTTCTTCCTCTGTTTCTGCTGCTAAAGCCACTTTCTACCACTCTAAATTCAAAGCATCTGCCTCTAACCCTAGGAAGCTCTTTGCCACCTTCTCCTCCCTCCTGAATCCTCCTCCCCCCCTCCTCCCTCTATGCGGACGACTTTGTCAACCATTTTGAAAAGAAGGTTGACGACATCCGATCCTCATTTGTTAAGTCAAACGACACCACTGGTCCTGCTCACATTGCCCTACCCTATGCTTTGACCTCTTTCTCCCCTCTCTCTCCAGATGAAATCTTGCAACTTGTGACGGCCGGCCGCCCAACAACCTGCCCGCTTGACCCTATCCCCTCCTCTCTTCTCCAGACCATTTCCAGAGACCTTCTCCCTTACCTCACCTCGCTCATCAACTCATTATTGACCGCTGGCTACGTCCCTTCCGTCTTCAAGAGAGCGAGAGTTGCACCCCTTCTCAAAAAACCTACACTCGATTCCTCCGATGTCAACAACTACAGACCAGTATCCCTTCTTTCTTTCCTCTCCAAAACTCTTGAGCATGCCATCCTTGGCCAGCTCTCTCTCTCTCAGAATGACCTTCTTGATCCAAATCAGTCAGGTTTCAAGACTGGTCATTCAACTGAGACTGCTCTTCTCTGTGTCACGGAGGCTCTCCGCACTGCTAAAGCTAACTCTCTCTCCTCTGCTCTCATCCTTCTAGACCTATCTGTTGCCTTTGATACTGTGAACCATCAGATCCTCCTCTCCACCTTCTCCGAATTGGGCATCTCCGGCGCGGCTCACTCTTGGATTGCGTCCTACCTGACAGGCCGCTCCTACCAGGTGGCGTGGCGAGAATCCGTCTCCGCACCACGTGCTCTCACCACTGGTGTCCCCCAGGGCTCTTTTCTAGGCCCTCTCCTATTCTCGCTATACACCAAGTCACTTGGCTCTGTCATATCCTCACATGGTCTCTCCTATCATTGCTACGCAGACGACACACAATTAATCTTCTCCTTTCCCCCTTCTGATAACCAGGTGGCGAATCGCATCTCTGCATGTCTGGCAGACATATCAGTGTGGATGACGGATCACCACCTCAAGCTGAACCTCGGCAAGACGGAGCTGCTCTTCCTCCCGGGGAAGGACTGCCCGTTCCATGATCTTGCCATCACGGTGGACAACTCCATTGTGTCCTCCTCCCAGAGTGCTAAGAGCCTTGGCGTGACCCTGGACAACACCCTGTCATTCTCCGCTAACATCAAGGCGGTGACCCGATCCTGTAGGTTCATGCTCAACAACATTCGCAGAGTACGACCCTGCCTCACACAGGAAGCGGCGCAGGTCCTAATCCAGGCACTTGTCATTTCCCGTCTGGATTACTGCAACTCGCTGTTGGCGAGGCTCCCTGCCTGTGCCATCAAACCCCAACAACTCATCCAGAACGCCGCAGACCGTCTGGTGTTCAACCTTCCCAAGTTCTCTCATGTCACCTTGCTCCTCCGCACACTCCACTGGCTTCAAGTTGATCCTCTCATCTGCTACAAGACCATGGTGCTTGCCTACGGAGCTGTGAGGGGAACGGCACCTCCGTACCTTCAGGCTCTGATCAGTCCCTACACCCAAAGAAGGGCACTGCGTTCATCCACCTCTGGCCTGCTCGCCTCCCTACCTCTGCGGAAGCACTGTTCCCGCTCAGCCCAGTCAAAACTGTTCGCTGCTCTGGCACCCCAATGGTGGAACAAGCTCCCTCACGATGCCAGGACAGCGGAGTCAATCACCACCTTCCGGAGACACCTGAAACACCATCTCTTTAAGGAATACCTGGGATAGGATTAAGTAATCCTTCTAACCCCCCCCCCCTACCCTCCCCCCCCAAAAAATATATAGATGTAAAGTGGTTGTTCCACTGGATATCATAAGGTGAATGCACCAATTTGTAAGTCGATCTGGATAAGAGCGTCTGCTAAATGACGTAAATGTAATGTAAATACATGGTCCCATGGTGTTTATACTTGCGTACTATTGTTTGTACAGATGAATGTGGTACCTTCAGGTTTTTGTAAATTGCTCCCAAGGATTAACAAGACTTGTGGAGGTCTACAATTGTTTTTCTGAGGTATTGGCTGATTTCTTTTGATTTTCCCATGATGTCAAGCAAAGAGGCACTGAGTTTAAAGGAAGGCCTTGAAATACATCCACAGGTACACCTCCAATTGAGTCAAATGATGTCAATTAGCCTATCAGAAGCTTCTAAAGCCATGACATCATTTTTGGAATTTTCCGAGCTGTTTAAAGGCACAGTCAACTTATTGCATGTAAACTTCTGACCCACTTGAATTGTGATACAATGAATTATAAGTGAAATAATCTGTCTGTAAACAATTTTTGGAAAGATTACTTGTCATTCTCAAAGTAGATGTCCTAACCAACTTGCAAAAACTACAGTTTGTTAACAAGAAATGTATGGAGTGGTTGAAAACCGAGTTTTAATGACTCCAACCTAAGTGTATGTAAACTTCAACTCTATGTATGTACTGTATGTCTGTGCAGGCTTGTGTGCATGCGTGAACTAACCCAGAATACCCGAAGACATCAAGCCCTCTTCGTGACACAGCAATACGGCTCTTCTTCCCAAGGCTCAAGCGGGAAGCAGGAACAGAGAGAAGGAAAATCACCATCGGCCTGTGGAACTCCAATGTTGCGCTAACATTGCGCTGAGCCCTTATGAAAAGCCCACTGTGCGCCATCGTGTTTTGCCATGTGGCAGCCCCTAGTTCCATGCAGTCACTAATGCCGACGTTGGGCGACCTTGCAGATGTCGACTTGGTTTTGGTTTTGATTCGTCCCATCTCCTATCCAGTGTCTGGAAATTAGTTAGAGGAATGTCCTAGGCCAGATTTATGACCTTATTTCGAGCCTTATGCATCATGTCAGCATCCCATATACTGTAGATCCCCAATATAAATGCTCAGAGAAATGAGGTTGGAGTTTCAAATTGATGACGTCAGTGCAAGATTTTTTATCAATCTGTGAAAGGATGATTTTACAGTAATTTGTCATTTTTGTCAAATGTAAGGGCAATGTTTATACCTGTGGAAATCCTGTTGTGTTAGGACTTTCAGGACTTTGTCATGGCACATGTATCATTAATTGGTGCATTAAATGCCAGAGCAGAGGTTTGGCGCTCTTGCTGTTCACTACAGAACTTATGAAACGCAAAACCGTTTGAATTTATTCACTGTTTTCTGTGTGATGTAAAGGTAGATTCAGCAATAAAACATTACCATAAGTTGCGGATCAACTTCTGATACCAACAGAAACCTTCTAATGCTTGAGAATGTCTATTTGGACCAGATATCCCAGCAAGCACATTTGGTTCCTTGGAAGTTGTGGGAATGTACGTTTTTGGATTCCCATTGGTTCATTGGTTCTGACCGGTAAAACTGAACGTTTTTTTAACTTTTTTGAAACGTTCTGAGAATAGAAGTGAACATTTTGCCTGTTCTGGGAACATACATTTTTAGGTTGCAGGGAGGTTCTGAGAACATTTTACTATGGTTCCCTGATTAAAATGGCGCCGGCAGAAATGGCAGCAGTTTTACGGGCGCACAACCAATTGTGCTGTTATGCGTTTTCTTTCGCGTTATTTGTAACTTATTTTGTACATTATGTTTCTGCAACCATATCTAAAGGCAGAAAATAGCTTCTGGATATCAGGACAGCGGTCACTCACCTCGGATTAGACAAAGATTTTTTCTACAACAAGGAAGATGCACAGGACATTCTCCAAACACCCAACAGGGCGGACATCCCCATTATTTGCAAGAGGAAGTGACACAGGTACAGAGGAAAAAGAGCTGGATGCCTCGTGAGGACCCGGAGAAGGCGAGTGGGGAAGCTGCCATTACCCTGAATACTACTCGCCAACGTGCAATCATTGGACAATAAATTATACAAGGAACGATCACGAATATCCTACGTTTCACGGAATGACGACATGGATATTCAGCTAGCAGGGTATACGCTGCACTTGCAAGATAGAACAGCACACTCCGGTAAGACAAGGGGGGCGGTCTGTGCATATTTGTAAACAACAGCTGGTGCACGAAATCTAAGGAAGTCTCTAGATTTTGCACGCCTGAAGTAGAGTATATTGTGATATATAGCAGGCCACACTACTTGCCTAGAGAGTTTACAGCTATACTTTTCGTAGCTGTTTATTTACCACCACAGACACATGCTGGCACTAAGACCACACTCAGTCAGCTGTATAAGGAAATAAGCAAACAGGAAACCAATCACCAAGAGGCGGCGCTCCTAGTGGCCGGAGACTTTAATGCAGGGAAACTTAAATCAGTTCTACCAAATGTCTATCAACATGTTAAATGTGCAACCAGAGGGAAAAAATAGATAACCTGTACTCCACACACAGAGAAGCGTATAAAGCTCTCCCTCGCCCTCCATTTGGTAAATCCGTCCACAACTCTATCCTCCTGATTCCTGCTTACAAGCAAAAATTAAAGCAGGAAGCACCAGTGACTCGGTCAATAAAAAAGTGGTCAGATGAAGCAGATGCTAAACTACAGGACTGCTTTGCTATCACAGACTGAAACATGTTCCGGGATTCTTCCGATGGCATTGAGGAGTACACCACATCAGTCACTGGCTTTATCAATAAGTGCATCAAGGACGTCGTCCCCACAGTGACTGTACGGTCATACCCCAACCAGAAGCCATGGATTACAGGCAACATTCGCACTGAGCTACAGGGTAGAGCTGCCGCTTTTAAAGTCCCGCAAGGTGCGGGACTTTAACCCTGAAGCTTACAAGAAATCCTGCTATGCCCTCCGACGAACCATCAGACAGGCAAAGTGTCAATACAGGGCTAAGATTGAATCATACTACACTGGCTCTGACGCTCGTCTTATGTGGCAGGGCTTGCAAACTATTACAGTCTACAAAGGGAAGCACAGCTGTGAGCTGCCCAGTGACACGAGCCTAACAGACGAGCTAAATCACTTCTATGCTCGCTTCGAGGCAAGCAACACTGAGGCATGCATGAGAGCATCAGCTGTTCCAGACGACTGTGTGATCACGCTCTCCGTAGCCGACGTGAGTAAGACCTTTAAACAGGTCAACATACACAAGGCTGTGGGGCCAGACGGAGTACCAGGACGTGTGCTCCGGGCATGTGCTGACCAACGGGCAAGTGTCTTCACTGACTTTTTAACATGTCCCTTATTGAGTCTGTAATACCAACATGTTTCAAGCAGACCACTATTGTCCATGTGCCCAAGAACACAAAGGCAACCTGCCTAAATGACTACAGACCCGTAGCACTCACGTCTGTAGCCATGAAGTGCTTTGAAAGGCTGGTAATGGCTCACGTGAACACAATTATCCCAGAAACACTAGACCCACTCCAATTTGCATGCCGCCCAAACAGATCCACAGATAATGCCATCTCTATTGCACTCCACACTGCCCTTTCCCACCTGGACAAAAGGAACACTTATGTGAGAATGCTATTCATTGACTACAGCTCAGCGTTCAACACCATAGTACCCTCAAAGCTCATCACTAAGCTATGGATCCTGGGACTGGATCCTGGACTTCCTGATGGGCCGCCCCCAGGTGGTGAGGGTAGGTAGCAACACATCTGCCACGCTGATCCTTAACACTGGAGCTCCCCAGGGGTGCGTGCTCAGTCCCCTCCTGTACTTCCTGTTCACCCACAACTGCATGGCCAGGCACGTGTCCAACACCATCATTAAGTTTGCAGACGACACAACAGTGGTAGGCCTGATCACCGACATTGACGAGACAGCCTATAGGGAGGAGGTCAGAGACCTGGCTGGGTGGTGCTGAATAACAACCTATCCCTCAATGTAACCAAGACTAAGGAGATCATTATGGACTACAGGAAAAGGAGGACTGAGCACACCCCCATTCTCATCGACGGGGCTGTAGTGGAGCAGATTGAGAGCTTCAAGTTCCTTGATGTCCACATCAACAACAAACTAGAATGGTCCAAACACACCAAGACAGTCGTGAAGAGGGCACAACAAAGCCTATTCCCGCCCAGGAAACAAAAATAATTGGGCATGGGTGCTGAGATCCTCAAAAGGTTCTTCAGCTTCAACATCGAGAGCTGTGCATACGGCTACCTGCCATCCAGCTACCTGCCATCCAGGACCTCTACCCCAGCTGGTGTCAGAGGAAGGTCCTAAAAAGTGTCAAAGACCCCAGCCACCCCAGTCATAGACTGTTCTCTCTACTACTGCATGGCAAGTGGTACCGGAGTGCCAAGTCTAGGACAAAAAGGCTTCTCAACAGTTTTTACCCTCAAGCCATAAGACTCCTGAACAGGTAATCAAATGGCTACCCGGACTATTTGCACTGTGTGCCCTCCCAACCCCTCTTTTACGCTGCTGCTACTCTCTGTTTATGCATATATGATAGTCACTTTAACTATACATTCATGTACATACTACCTCAATTGGGGTGACCAACTAGTGCTCCCGCACATTGGCTAACCGGGCTACCTGCATTGTGTTCCGTCACCCACCACCCACCAACCCCTCATTTACGCTACTGCTACTCTCTGTTCATCATATATGCATAATCACTTTAACCACATCTACATGTAAATACTACCTCAATCAGCCTGACTAACCGGTGTCTGTATGTAGCCTCACTACTTTTATAGCCTCGTTACTGTATATAGCCTGTCTTTTTACTGTTGATTTATTTCTTTACTTACCTATTGTTCACCTAATACCTTTTTTGCACTATTGGTTAGAGCCTGTAAGTAAGAATTTCACTGTAAGGTCTACACCTGTTGTATTCGGCGCACGTGACAAATAAACATTGATTTGAAATTTATCTTGGGATGTTTTATTCATGTTCTGAGAATGGAAATTATAGGTTATTTGGATGTTTTTGAATAACTTCCTTTCATTGTTTCGCATAAGACTTTTAATAACACTGCAAGCTTTCTTTGGGTTAACTGTTTTGATCTACAGTACAAGCACAGATAAGACACATGGAAATGAATTTGCTTAGGCTTTAATCAGGCCAGCAAATCTTTTATTATGACATGTCATCAGTGAGATTCAGACTGATAATCTTCTGTTCTCTATCCATGGAATTAGGCCACTGCTCCATGTTTAATTTTATGAATACAAAGCTGTTAATTTAGGTAAATTCAAACAGACCCCATTTCAAAGGGAACAAGCACTCATTAAGATGTGGCCAATTAGTGGGTGCGGCAAACACACCTGAACACACTTAACAAGATAGAGGATAGAGAGTTTTGTTGACGCTGAGTTTTTATGGACATTTCTTAAATGTTCTGAGAATGGAAAGAATATGTTTTTAAATAACATTTTAAATAGCATTAAAATGTTCAGAAATTCCCACAGAATAATGTTGTATCTTAACATTTTCTGAACATTCTGAGAACATGACTTTATATAGACCATGAGGAAACATGTAGAAAACGTTATGCTGAAGTACTGAAATTCCCACCTAAGAAACACATGGTTCTCAGTACATTATATGCTAGCTGGGTATCCTGCACCATTCACAAAACATTGTGGGATGTTTGTATACAAAATAACCATAGGACAACCACGCTCTCACCAAGCTATAAATGCAGATGGTTCTCAATGTTTTGTGCTAGCTGGGATGTATATGACAATCAATAAGATGACTTCTCCTCATTGGCGTGTGTGAACTTCACAAATCTATAGCTAGGCCTGGTTTCTCCGTCCTCTTGCAGTTTGCCATGTCCTTCAAATGGATGAAGTTCACACTGGGCATCTTTAATTAGGTCATACTAGCCTCTCTCTGTCCCGGTCTCCCTATATGTCTCCCTTCATCTCTAGTAGTACAGTCTTGGTTGGGTTTACAATGAAGCACCACACAGTGTGTGGAAGAAAGCGGCACGCAGATTAAATGCCCTCTTTTACAAGACTGCAGAGGGGGAGGATACGCGTTAAAGCTTGGAAGCTTGAAATAGTAATCTCTATATTTGGTTCGGCAGAAAAATCGCAGGGGAAGAGAAATTGCATTTCTTGTTTACAAGGCGTGGAGGGTACATTGTAAGGTCCAGCAAGCCTGGAAACCTTGGAAGCCCCCATGGCTAAACTCTGTCTTTCTCATGTCCTCCCCCTCTCCATCCCTCTCTCCCATCTCTGTCTCCCTCTCTTTCCCCCCGCTCTCTGAATCCTGACAGACAACAAACTGCCCCCTGGCTTGTAGGTTCTCTGAAACAATGGCATGAGGGCAATACAACAAAGGAAACCAAACCCACTCTGGTACAGAGACGCCAACTTGATCTGAATTATTTTATCCATACAGAATATCTACTCCAATGTGTCTACTTTCATGTGTTTGTGGCTTTGGTGCGTTGAGAGGGCTATTCACATGAATAAAAAACATGCCAAAATAAAGAAAGGTTAAACGAAAAAGAGCAATGTATGTGTGCCACATATGTTTCTGTTTGCATTGTTTGGTGTGTTTGTTTACCTGGTTAGGGGAAACTAGGTTCTAAGATTATTTTAAAAAGCTGTGTGTCTTTCTTTTATTTAGTCAGTGATTGGGATCAGACGTACTGTAAGGTTGCAAAATTGCTATAACATTCTCCAAATTCCCAGCTTTCCCAGAAATCCTGTTTGGAAAATTCCAGGAATTAGGAGTCTGATGAGCTGAAAAGCCGTAGTCCTCCAACAAGGACTTCTGAAAAACCTACGATTTTTGGGAAGGTTATCAGAATTTTGCAATATTTGATGTTAGACACCTCACCTTTGACTTCAGTCGTCCACCATAACACTGCCTTTACACTGCAGTGCAGTGGAGGCTGATGGAGGGAGACATTGGGAGGACATACTCATTGTAATAATTGGCATAAAATAGACATCATGTCAAGACTACTTCTGAAAGGCATATCACAGCAATATACAAGCTACATACAGTGCCTTCAGAAAGTATTCACACCCCTTTGCTTTTTCCACATTTTGTTGTGTTACAGTCGGAATTTATAATTGATTACATTTAGATTTTTGGAAACTGGCCTTCACACAATACTTCATGTCAGAGTGGAATTATATTTTTAGATTTTTGTAACAAATTGATTAAAAATGATAAGCTGATAAGTCCGTAAGTATTCAACCCTTTTGTTATGACAAGCCTAAATAAGTTCAGGAGTAAAAATGAGATTAGCAAGACACATAATAAGTTGCAATAATAGTTAACATATACCCCATATACAATTATCTGTAAGGTCCCACAGTCAAACTGTCACGTCCTGACCCTTGTAAGAGGTCAATTTCCATAGTAGAGTGGTCAGGGCGTGACATGGGGGTGTTTTGGGTGTGTTTTGGGGTTTCTGTTTCATTGTGGGGTTTCTAGATTTCTATTTCTATTTTTTCCTTTTCAATGCGTTGGCCAGGTATGGTTTCCAATCAGAGGCAGCTGTCTATCGTTGTCTCTGATTGGAAGCTATAATTAGGTAGCCTGTTTTCCATGTGTTGGTGTGGGCTGTTAATTTTTGAGTAGTGTTTGCCTGCTCTGCATTACGGATTTTGTGTTTTTGTTATTTAACCTCTCTAGGGCAGATGGCACCAAATCGTCCCACCTAAGTAACAGCCAGTTGAATCCTGTGGCGCGATTTTCAAATACCTTAGAAATGCTATTACTTCAATTTCTCAAACATATGACTATTTTACAGCTATTTAAAGACAAGACTGTCATTAATCTAACCACACTGTCCGATTTCAAAAAGGCTTTACAACGAAAGCAAAACATTAGATTATGTCAGCAGAGTACCCAGCCAGAAATAATCAGACACCCATTTTTCAAACTAGCATATAATGTCACAAAAACCCAGAAGACAGCTAAATGCAGCACTAACCTTTGATGATCTTCATCAGATGACACACCTAGGACATTATGTTATACAATACATGCATGTTTTGTTCAATCAAGTTCATATTTATATCAAAAACCAGCTTTTTACATTAGCATGTGACGTTCAGAACTAGCATACCCCCCGCAAACTTTCGATGAATTTACTAACAATTTACTAAATTACTCACGATAAACGTTCACAAAAAGCATAACAATTATTTTAAGAATTATAGATACAGAACTCCTCTATGCACTCGATATATCCGATTTTAAAATTGCTTTTCGGTGAAAGCACATTTTGCAATATTCTAAGTAGATAGCCCGGCATCACAGGGCTAGCTATTTAGACACCCACCAAGTTTAGCACTCACCAAAATCAGATTTACTATTAGAAAAGTTTGATTACCTTTCCTGTTCTTCGTCAGAATGCACTCCCAGGACTTCTACTTCAATAACAAATGTAGGTTTGGTCCAAAATAATCCATAGTTATGTTCCATCAGAAGCGTTTTGTTCGTGCGTTCAAGACACTATCCTAATGGTAAATAACGGTCATGCGCACGGCGCATTTCGTGACAAAAGATTTCTAAATATTTCATTACCGTACTTCGAAGCATGTCAACCGCTGTTTAAAATCAATTTTTATGCAATTTTTCTCGTAAAAAAGCGATAATATTCCGACCGGGAATCTGCAATTAGGTAAACAGCCGAAAGAAAATACAGCACAGGGTCGAATCGGGCACGCGCCTAATTCCTTTGTCCTCTGATCGGCCACTTGTCAAAGGCGATAATGTGTTTCAGCCAGAGGCTGCCTCGTCATCGTTCAGATTTTTCCCGGGCTCTGAGAGCCTATGGAAGCCGTAGGAAGTGTCACGTTACAGCTAAGATCCCCACTCTTCAATAAACAGAGACAAGAAGAACGACTCCTTGTCAGACAGGCCACTTCCTGCATGAAATCTTCTCAGGTTTTTGCCTGCCATAGGAGTTCTGTTATACTCACAGACACCATTCAAACAGTTTTAGAAACTTTAGGGTGTTTTCTATCCAAAGCCAATAATTATATGCATATTCTAGTTACTGGGCAGGAGTAGTAACCAGATTAAATCGGGTACGTTTTTTATCCGGCCGTGTAAATACTGCCCCCTACCCCCAACAGGTTAAAGTGGTTGGTGTATTGCATTTAGTTTCACGATTAATAAAAAGATGTGGAACTACGAACACGCTGCGTTTTAGTCCGATCCTTCAGAAAGCTGTGACAGAACAACCCACCAAAAAAGGACCAAGCAGCGTGGGAGGAGGTATCTGGAGTCATGGACTTGGGAGGAAATCCTGGATGGGAAAGGACCCTGGAGCCAGGCTGGTGAGTATCGTCGCCCGTGGGAGGAAATAGAAGAAGCAAAGAGGGAGCGACGATACTATGAGGCACTATATCCTCCAAGAGGCAAGGTGGAGACGCAGCCAGCCCCCAATTTGTTTTGGGGGGGGAGGGCATACGGGGAGTTTGTCGATGTCAGGAGGGAGCCCTGATCTAACTTCCCGTGCTTATCGGAGAGAGCCGTGGAGTAAACCGGAACCAGTCTGGGAGTTAAGCGCGGAGCTCGACGCAAGATTCCGGAGAGAGGTACTGGTGGAAAGGGCACTGCGGAGTGGGCGTGCTGAGGGGCGAGCAATGGGTTATGGTGTGATGCGCACTATATCGCCCATACACACTCACAGCCCGGTGCGGTCGGTGCAAGCTCCTCACCGGTGTAGGGCGAAGATGGTCATTGAGCCAGGACGGAGTAGGCCTGCTCAGCATGCCTGGTCTCCAGTTTGCCTCCATCATCCGGTACGTCCTGTGCCTCCTTCCCGCACTCGCCCTGAGGTGCGTGCTACCAGCCACCTAGGCCAGTTCCACGCATTAGACCTCCAGTGCGCATGCCCAGTCCGGAGTGTCCTGTTCCTGCTCCCTGCACTGGTCCTGAGGTGCGCGTCACCAGTCTAGTGCCACCTAGGCCAGTTCCACACACCAGAGCTCCAGTGCGCGTCCCCAGTCCGGAGCCTCCAGCGACGCTCCCCAGTCCGGAGCCTCCAGCGACGCTCCCCAGTCCGGAGCCTCCAGCGACGCTCTCCAGTCCGGAGCCTCCAGTCCGGAGCCTCCAGCGACGCTCCCCAGTCCGGAGCCTCCAGCGACGCTCCCCAGTCCGGAGCCTCCAGCGGCGGTCCGCAGCCCGGAGCCTCCAGCGATGCTCCCCAGTCCAGAACCTCCAGCGACGCTCTCCATTCCGGAGCCTCCTGTCCGGAGCCTCCAGCGGCGGTCCGCAGCCCGGAGCATCCAGCGACGCTCCCCAGTCCAGAACCTCCAGCGACGCTCTCCATTCCGGAGCCTCCTGTCCGGAGCCTCCAGCGGCGGTCCGCAGCCCGGAGCCTCCAGCGGCGGTCCGCAGCCCGGAGCCTCCAGCGGCGGTCCGCAACCCGGAGCCTCCAGCGGTGGTCCGCAGCCCGAAGCCTTTAGCGGCGGCCTGCAGCCCGGAGCCTTCAGCGGCGGCCCGCAGCCCGGATCCTCCAGCGGCGGTTTACAGCACAGAGCTTCCAGTAATGATCTACAGTCCGATTTCTCCGATTTCTCCTCTGTGGAGATGGGAGAACCTACCAGAAGGACAACCATCTCCACAGCACTCCACCAATCAGGCCTTTATGGTCGAGCGGCCAGACGGAAGCCACTCCTCAGTAAAAGGCACATGACAGCCGGCTTGGCACCTAAAGACTCTCAGATTATGAGTAACAAGATTCTCTGGTCTTGATGAAACGAAGATTGAACTCTTTGGCCTGAATGCCAAGCGTCTCATTTGGAGGAAACCTGGCACCATTCCTACAGTGAAGCATGGTGGTGGCAGCATCATGCTGTGGGGATGTTTTTCAGCAGCAGGGACTGGGAAATTAGTCAGGATCAATTCAAAGATGAACGGAGCAAAGTACAGAGAGATCCTTCATGAAACCTACTGAAGAGCGCTCATGGGGTGAAGGTTCACCTTCCAACTTGACAATGACTCTAAGCACACAGCCAAGACAACGCAGGAGTAGCTTCGGGACCAGTCTCTGAATGTCCTTGTACAACAATGCTCCCCATCCAACCTGACAGAGCTTGAGGATCTGCAGAGAAGAATGGAAAAACTCTCCAAATACAGGTGTGCCAAGCTTGTAGCATCATACCAAAGAAGACTTGAGGCTGTAATCGCTGCCAAAGGTTCTACAACAAACTTAAAGGTCTAAAAACTTATGGAAATAAAATATTTCATTTCTAAAAACCTGTTTTTGCTTCGTCATTGTGGGTTATTGTGTGTAGATTGATGAGGGAACTTTTAGAATAAGGCTGTAACGTAACAAAATGTGGAAAAAGTCAAAGGGTCTGAATACCTTCCAAATGCACTATAAATGCCACCAGCATTCCTAATGACCAGGGCTTGGAGAAAGTCCTGACTTATATTTTAACTGGTAGTTCTGTCCTCTAGCACAAGAGGTTGATATAGTAGGCTACCTTCTCAAGCCACTTGATCAACAGTCGTCACATATTGATACCTAAATCATCTAAATTAATCATTTAATTACCACAAATTACATTTATAAGCTTGTAGATTGTCTGTGCACTCACCTTTCACTGGATGTTTGATATTGCACAAATGGTGATGCACCTGTGTTAATTACCTAAAGATGGTTGATATTGTAGAAGTGCCTGCAGTAGTGCCCTGAGTATAAGGATTGCATTACAGGTTAAATGTGTCATAGTTTATTGCCTTTGGTGGATAGTGATAGTATGTCTACTCCACTAGCCACAGTAATATGGAGACATTAAAAACAATATGGAAGACTATTGAGTAAATTTTGATTAAATGTAGCTTAGCAAAAACTGACCTCCATTTTGAAAGCCTCAGATATCTCTCTAGTAAAGGAGGTAAGGCACATCCCAGCTAGCATATAATGTTCTGAGGACTATATGTTTCTTAGAGATTGGTGACAGCGTGGTTGTCCTATGGTTATTTTGCTTACAAACTTCCCGGGAATGGTGCAGGATAGTTGTTTGGCTTTGGAAACATTTTCAGCACATCTATGGATCTTGACAAAATATATATATATTTTTTATTGTAATGTCATTACTTCAAAAGATACATTTCCTGAAAGTTCAAACATGACTACATTTAATAAAACATTTGAAAATGTTCTAGGAACGTTCTACAACTGGTTTGACATTGGGAACGTTCTCAAATAGTTTGGAGAACATTAAGAAACAATGTTCTTCTGTGTGAATTTCAGTACTTAAGCATAAGGTTTCCTACAGGATCTATTTAAAGGCATGTTCTCCAATTGTTCCGAGAACATTAAGAAAACTTTCCATAAAAAAACACAAAACTTTAGCAACATTCAGAGAACGTTCTAAGAATGTTATTTAAAAACATACATTCCGTTCTCAGAATGTGAACAAAACGTTCAATAAAAACGCCAAGAAAACTTTAGTAAACATTGAGAATTTGTTCTAAGCACGTTATTTAAAAACACATACATTCTGTTCTAAGCATCAATAAAACTCTATCTTCTATATTGTTAAGTGTGTTCAGGTGTGTAGGCTGCACCCACTAATTGGCCACATCTGATCTTAATTAATTCTTGTTTCCTTTGAAATGGGATCTGTTTGAATAGACTAAAATGAACAGCTTTGTATTCATTAAAAAACATGGCATGCTAGCTCCATCCTGGTGGTGCAGTGGACTAATTCCTTGGATAAATTATAGGTTTGAATCTCCCAGTGGAAGAACAGGATGGGTAGGACCATCCTCCTCAATGAATTTCATAAAAATGAAAATAGATCAACATTAAACAAGCTATTATTTTAGATAAAACTATAACAAATATATCCACATCACCAGATAATTGATTAAAACACACTGCTTTGCAATTGTCTTCAGTAGCCTCAACAGCACTCTGTAGGGTAACACCATGGTGTAGCTGAAAGACAGCTAGTTTCCGTCCATTGACTTCAATACAAAACCTAGGAGGCTCATGGTTTTCACACCCTTTCATAGACTTACACAGTAATTATGACAACTTCCGGAGGATGTCCTCCAACCCATCAGAGCTCTTGTAGCATGAACTGACATTTTGTCCACCCAATCAAAGGATCAGTGAATGAATCTACACTCTAAGAAGAAAAGGCTCCTGGAGTATCCTAAGGGGTTCTTCAAATTGAAACTGTGGGGGAACCCTAGCAGGTTCTTCGAAGAACCTTTTAAAATGAACCTTTGGGGGTCCATTTTTTAACTACCCCCCCTCCCCAGTTATTATTATTATTATTCATAATAATACGCATAACAATAACAACAATAACACAATATTTTAGTGCTCAGTGATTTAGTGGCAAAGCAGAATAAAAAAATCTAAATGTGAAGTTAACTCCCAGCAGAGCCCCAAGTCCAATGGGTATATCCTCTGGTGTGTTGATGTTAATGTGTTGATGTTCTCCGTACCCATAGCCAGAATGATTTTGCAGTACATGGTGATCGAACAGGTTTCCTGTTATATTCATCAGAGGTGTAGGGAGGGTGAAGTCTGTGAATTAAAAAAATAGTAATTATACAGATGATTAACAAAACATGCACACGATAGAATTCATACCTTAGTTTTTGTGGTGAATGTGAATGAAAAAAACTTTTGATAATGGCCTATGGGCTATTCATTGAAGAGGTAAGGGAGGAGGATGGCAAATGTGATCTGCATAGCATACCAATACCAATTGACATACCTTTGTATGCCTCCTCGTCTGTATACGTGCAGACACAGACACAAACGTGAGCAGTTCAGTTCTCTGCACGCAATACAGCTAGTCTTCAACATATTCTTATAGCCTACATATTCTTACTGCTTGATATCCATTGAATTATGTCCATTTTCTGTTTTAGAAAGATTGGCACAAATATGAAAAGATAGATGGTATCATCATAAAACAATATACATTTAGATCATACAAGGGACAAATCTTACCTTAAATTGAGATCATAAAATGTTTTGTTAATTGCCTGCACCTGTTGTCCTTTCAAATTGATATGTTTCAGTTGGGAAGTTAGGTTCCTGCAAGAACCCCACCAACTAAGGAGGTTCCTAGATGATGATTGGGGGCCATTGTCAGTGCCAAGAACCCTAAGATCCTTGAAAGAACTTTGAGGATCTTAGAAGAACCCTTGTTGAACCCCTATTTTTTAGTGTATTGCTGAAAGCATACGCTACAGCTAGCTAGCTAGCACTGCAGTGCATAAATTGTGGTGAGTAGTTGACTCAAAGAAAGAGAAAGACAATAGTTCAACAGTTTTGAACAAATACATTTCTTCAAAAATGAAGAAGCAAAAGAGAAAGCAACAGAATTAAAACAAATAAATGCACTTACTTAGCTAGCTTAGCTAACTAGCTAGCTTAGCCTACTCAAACACCCGGCTGAAACAGAGAGAGATGGTTTGTTAGCTATCTGGCTATGGCTAACCAACACTGGAACATCCAATTCAAGGTAGGCTTTTGGTTTTATTAATTGATTGCCACTGGGGCCCACCTGTATAACTGCTAAACTGCTTGCTGATTGTACACTGTTTGGCTTGGGAAGGTTTTTTTGCCTGGTCAAGGACAGCTGATGTGTTGTGGACTGAAGTCCACAAGCGAAGGAAAAAGGTGAGAGAGGAGGAGAGTATGTAGATACGACAAGGAATTATAACAAGCAAAGTGATCATGCTTTTTGTATGTGGCTGCTATGAACTTGGACTGTGTTTGCGTGTGATCAGGGGTGTATTCATTCCGCTGATTCTGTTGAAAAAATGTTTCTTAAACGGATGCAAACGGAATGAAACAGGGATAAACATACCTGAATTTGTCCAATAGAAACTCTCGTTTACAACAGTTGGACTAATGATTACACCGTAGATCAGCTAGATGCAGGCAAGAGTGTGTAAGGCGGTATTGAATGTGTCACTGTCTGTCACCTTGATTACAGAAAAATTTATTGACCTGTGCACCTACGTTGTAAACGTTCATTCATAGGCTAGGTTGTAACAACCTCATGATTTGTATAAACAACATTTGAGTATCATGTAGTAGCCTAAAGCTATTGATGTTACATTGAGCTGAGTGAATGGAATACGAATGAGTAATAGAAATAAGTCCATGCTCATTAAAACAAATATTGTCCTCATCTTAAATGGTACCGACCATCACTGGAATCTCTCTGATGCCGTGTCACAATAAAATAGAAATGTGTTTGCATGATTAATGACTAAGGAAATTATTGTCCATATCTGTGTTTGCAGTAAAAAAAGTTAGCCCAAAATAAGCTAGCAGTGTTATTAGAATTCTTATTGACACATTCAGTGAAAGTTTTAATTAAGTTATTCCAAAACCTCTAAATAACCTATAACATTAATAACATCTCCCAGGGAAACTTTCAAGGAACCCTAGTAAAATGTTCTCAGAACAGGCAAAATGTTCATTTCTGTTCTAAGAATGTTAAGGGGGTTGGCATGTAGATGTGCATAAAGTCCATCCGATCTAGCACATTTTGTTCCTTGGAAGTTGTGGGAATGTATGTTTTTAATTTCACATTGGTTGTGGGAACGAAGCCATACATTTCCTGACAGGTAAAAGAGAACGTTTGTTAAGGCACAGTGTACAAGCTAATGCTAACAATACTATTGCTAACATTGCTAATGCTAATATTGCTAACGTTGCTAATATTACTAACATTGCTTGTTGAATGGTTCAGTGGTAGAAGATTCACTTCTCTGACTGTAGATAGGAACATGTTAGGGCCAATACGTCCATCCTGAATCTGTTCTCCCATGATCACCCGGGCCTGAGGAATTGGCCCAGATTTGTTATGGAAATGATCAAGATTAATGCAGGCAAATGAGGGAGAGTTGACGTGCGTGGTGTTCAGTCAGCCCAACAGTGCATTGCCGTTTCTGTCTTAACAACACTCAATGGTCAGATAAAAGCACATGTGAAATACAGTATACTGTATAGAGTCCATTCATTAAACTGAAGCCTTCAATTGGTTCATCAACTGTAGTCAGTTACTCGGTTTCTGTGATAAGCCAAAAATTATTTTATTCTTGCACTGTAAGAATGTACTCTTCGATAGGTTGTAAGGATTTTTTTTAAATGTATAATACTTTGTAACTTACTTTACTTTCACTTCCCCCGAAAACTGGTCTATTTTTTTATTGTGCCATTTTTCTTGTGCTTTATGGTAAAGAGAGAGGCACCTGGTGGGAAGAATGTGTGTCAATTTAAGTGAATGTATATCTTACAGATAAAGAGCTTTCCAGAAAATACCCCATCACATCAGAATGCTGCCCACTTCTCTTGTTTTTAGTGCAGTTTTTTTCTTTTTATGTCTCCAGTCTTAGTGCAAGCTAAAGTATGTTTATGCTAAAAGCTAAACATGTTACTTTATTTGTGTCTCGTCTCTATGAAGGCTTCAAGCTCGAGACTGACCTGGTTGTATTTGTCTCCCTAGAGTGTGTTTGTGTGTATGTACAGTATCTGTGTGTACATGTGTGTGAGAGAGACAGATAGGGCTGAGTTAAGTGTGCTTCAAGTGTCAGTCTCGCTGTGTATGTGCCCCTGTGCGTTAGAGAGTGAGGCATGTGTGTGATCATCCCCTCTCTCCTTATACCATGTGTGAGAGAGAGAGAAAGAGAGAGAGAGAGGCAGGGAGAGAGCGTTAGGTGTAGTCTAGGAACATACAGAATGTTCCTAGGGTGTAGTCCCTGCCCTATTCATGCACTCCCCGAGCTCTGATTGGCTGGTGTTTCCATGGTGACGGCAGCTCTGGTCAAAGGCGGGGGAGGGAGGTTGTAGGAGGATTTGCTGGAACAGTTGCACGGCAGTGCTGGCTGAAGGCTGGAGCACCTCCATCTCACATCCCCCCGGAGGGAGAGGCTACCTGACTGGCAGACAGGCTGGCCTGGAGAGTGAGAGAGAGAACCAGGGGCCAGGGGCCTACGCCTGAACTCAAAGCCCAGAGACAGTACCCTCCACTGGGGGAGTGGGGGAAGAGTGAGAGCATGCACGGGGAGAGCGATGAAACATAGGCTGTGCATGAACAGAGAGGGAGGGGAAGGAGGGAATAAAAGAGTGAGGAATGAGAAAGAGAGAGACAGAGAGAGGTCCATCTATAGGGAAGGAGTGAAACAAAGATAGGAGCAAAATAAAAAAGTATAGAATAACAAATAAAATACAATACATAACAAATGGAAAATTGAAAAGCAATAAATGAAATTGATTCAAATATCTAGGGCGACCACATTTAAAATACCCAAATGCGGGAAAAGAGGATGATTTTGTGGGACATCCGGGGTAAAGTGTAGCCTACATGAATAAAAACACACTAACAAAATTCCCGCTCATGGTGCAGTACCAAATATTTTAGATGCCGGAGATCGATAAAATGTAAATTACATCATAATTTCTCAAAGTTTGTACCGACAGATTATTGTTATCGAATATGCATAAAATGCATCCTCCAATTGCAACATCTGCCTATGCCCACACATATTGTCTCAAGAAAAGTGTCAATTGTTAATACCTTTACACACCAATTACGGTATACCCCATTTTAAAATAAGCCATGGCATCATCACTGTCAATCGTGAATGATAATTCTTCACGTTTTACCAGTGAAATGTCCAAACTGCATCTGCATGCCAATCCTTTGATCTCGATCCGTTTCATGGGAATTTGCATTTAGATCTTCTTGAATTACTGTTTGGTGAGCAAATTAGAGCAGATGGTGTTAACAAACTATATAGCTTTCCTGTATTTTGTTTCAATCAAAACACATTCTGTCTAGTGATGTGCCCTTGTTGAGTTGTGGCAGAATGAGATTTTTTTTACTATTCATCTAACCATCCAAAATTGCATAAGAAATTAGGTGATGTTTTTGATGTGACAGTAACGTTATACTATGCTATTATATTTAGTTGTGTTATGTAAAATACTAATTAATAATTATGTGATCTTCCAACACAATGATTCAGCATTGATGTAACTTGACTAAACAAGAACCAACGCTCCAGTGCACTGAGGCAGCACTACACCCCTGCATTCCACTTTACCAAATGAGCAATTGAAGCGCACCTAGCCTACTCTTTTGCCTTGTGAAAAATGTGGTGATGCAGAAATAAGAGACCATATGTATGGCTGTTTATTGAAAATCTGGGAATATTTGGCCAAGGAAAAATGTCTGGTTGGTGAGTGAAATAGCAGCAAATATGTTGTATGAGCAATTAACGAGCATGTAAAGTATTCTTTTAGCTCACCATAGTTTGCCTTTCACTGAGCAGTGGCTTCCATCTGGCCACTCCACCATTAAGGCCTGATTGGTGGAGTGCTGCAGAGATGGTTGTCCTTCTGGAAGGTTCTCTCATCTCCACAGAGGAACTGTGGAGCTCTGTCAGAGTGACCATCGGGTTCTTGGTCACCTCCCTGACCAAGGAACTTCTCCCCCTGATTGCTCAGTTTGGCCAGGCGGCCAGCTCTAGGAAGAGTCTTGGTGGTTCCAAACTTCTAAAATGTAAGAATGATGGAGGCAAATGTGTTCTTTGGGACCTTCAATGCTGCAAACATTTTTTGTTACCCTTCTGATCTGTACCTCAACACAATCCTGTCTCGGAGCTCTACGGACAATTCCTTCAACCTCATAGCTTGGTTTTTGCTCTGACATGCACTTTCAAATGTGGGACCTTATACAGACAGGTGTATGCCTTTCCAAATCATGTCCAATCAAATCAAATGTATTTATAGAGCCCTTCTTACATCAGTTGATATATCAAAGTGCTGTACAGAAACCCAGCCTAAAACTCCAAACAGCAAGCAATGCAGGTGTAGAAGCACGGTGAAAACTCCCTAGAAAGGCCAAAACCTAGGAAGAAACCTAGAGAGGAACCAGGCTATGCGGGGTGGCCAGTCCTCTTCTGGCTGTGCCGGGTGGAGATTATAACAGAACATGGCCAAGATGTTCAAATGTTCATAAATGACCAGCATGGTCAAATAATAGTAATCACAGTGAACATGTCAGGGTTCCATAGCCGCAGGCAGAACAGTTGAAACTGGAGCAGCAGCACGGCCAGGTGGACTGGGGACAACAAGGAGTCATCATGCCAGGTAGTGCTGAGGCATGGTCCTAGGGTTCAGGTCCTCCGAGAGAGAGAAAGAAAGAAAGAATAAGAGAGAGCATACTTAAATTCACACAGGACACCGGATAAGACAGGAGAAATACTCCAGATATAACAGACTGACCCTAGCCCCCTGACACATAAACTACTGCAGCATAAATGCTGGAGGCTGAGACAGGAGGGGTCAGGAGGCACTGTGGCCCCATCCGATGATACCCCCGGACAGGGCCAGACAGGCAGGTTATAACCCCACCCACTTTGCCAAAGCACAGCCCCCACACTACTAGAGGGATATCTTCAACCACCAACTTACCATCCTGAGAAAAGGCTGAGTATAGACCACAAAGATCTCCGCCACAGCAAAACCCGGGGGGGGGGGGTGCCAACCCAGACAGGAAGACCACGTCAGTGACTCAACCCACTCAAGTGACGCACCCTCCTAGGGATGGGATTGAAGAGCACCAGTAAGCCAGTGACTCAGCCCATGTAACAGGGTTAGAGGCTGAGATTCCCAGTGGAGAGATGGAAACCGGCCAGGCAGAGACAGCAAGGGCAGTTCATTGCTCCAGTGCCTTTCCGTTCACCTTCACACTCCTGGGCCAGACTACACTCAATCATAGGACCTACTGAAGAGATGAGTCTTCAGTAAAGACTTAACCTCTCTGGGCCATTGTCCCACCTACTCAACAGCCAGTGGAATCCCGTGGCGCGATATTCAAATACCTTAGAAATGCTATTACTTCAATTTCTCAAACATATGACTATTTTACACCATTTTAAAGACAAGACTCTCGTTAACCTCTTACATCTAAACGTTCCGCTAGCGGAACGTCTGCTCCAATATCCAATGATGGGTGGGGCGCGAAATACAAACTCCTCTAAAATCCGAAAACTTCCACTTTTCAAACATATGACTATTTTACAGCTATTTAAAGACAAGACTCTCCTTTATCTAACCACACTGTCCGATTTCAAAAAGGCTTTACAGCGAAAGCAAAACATTAGATTATGTCAGCAGAGTACCCAGCCAGAAATAATCAGACACCCATTTTTCAAGCTAGCATATAATGTCACATAAACCCAAACCACAGCTAAATGCAGCACTAACCTTTTATGATCTTCATCAGATGACACACCTAGGACATTATGTTATACAATACATGCATGTCTGTTCAATCAAGTTCATATTTATATCAAAAACCAGCTTTTTACATTAGCATGTGACGTTCAGAACTAGCATTCCCACCGAACACTTCCGGTGATTTTACTAAATTACTGACGATAAACGTTCACAAAAAGCATAACAATTATTTTAAGAATTATAGATACAGAACTCCTCTATGCACTCGATATGTCCGATTTTAAAATAGCTTTTCGGATGAAGCACATTTTGCAATAATCTAAGTACATAGCCCGGCATCACAGGGCTAGCTATTTAGACACCCACACAGTTTAGCCTTCACCAAAATCACATTTCCTATAAGAAAAATGTTCTTACCTTTCCTGTTCTTCGTCAGAATGCAGTCCCAGGACTTCTACTTCAATAACAAATGTAGGTTTGGTCCCAAATAATCCATCGTTATGTTCCATCAACAACGTTTTGTTCGTGCGTTCTAGACACTATCCCAACGCTAAATCTCGGTCACGAGCATGGCGCAGAATGTGACAAAAAATTTCTAAATATGCCATTACCGTACTTTGAAGCATGTCAACCGCTGTTTAAAACCAATTTTTATGCAATTTATCTCGTAGAAAGCGATAATATTCCGACCGGGAAGGTGCATGCCTGTAAACTGAGGGAAAAACCGAAAGCCGGGGGCGGGGCGGGTCGCGAGCGTAAGGCTTACTCCACTGAAAGACCACTTAGCTTTTGCTCTCCTTTGTTTCAGCCAGGGCTTTGAATTACGTCATTCCTGTTTTTCCCGGGCTCTGAGACCCCATTGGAGACGTGGGTATTGTCACGTAACAGCAGAGATCCTTAGTTTTTGGAAGAGATGTCAAAGAAAGAAAATAAATGGTCAGAGAGGGTACTTCCTGAACAGAACCATCTCAGGTTTTTGCCTGCCATAGGAGTTCTGTTATACTCACAGACACCATTCAAACAGTTTTAGAAACTTTGGAGTGTTTTCTCTCCAAAGCTAATAATTATATGCATATTCTAGTTTCTGGGCAGGACTAATAATCAGATTAAATCGGGTACGTTTTTTATCCAGCCGTGAAAATACTGCCCCCTAGCCATAAGAGGTTAACTTGGCTTTCGAAGACCTTAGAAAGACAGGGTAGGATAGATATAGGTCTGTAGCAGTTTGGGTCAAGGGTGTCACCCCTTTTGAAGAGGAGGATGACCGCGGCAGCTTTCCAATCTTTGGGAATCTCAGATGATACAAAAGAGAGGTTGAACAGGCTAGTAATAGGGGTTGCAACAATTTTGGCAGATAATTTTAGAAAGAGGGTCCGGCTGATTTGTAGGGGTCCAGATTTTGCAGCTCTTTCAGAACATCAGCTATCTGGATTTGGGTGAAGGAGAAATGGTGTGGGCTTTGGCGGGTTGCTGTGGGGGGTGGAAAGCATGGCCAGCCGTAGAGAAACGCTTGTTGAAATTCTCAATTATAGTGGATTTATCGGTGGTAACAGTGTTTCCTAGCCTCAGAGCATTGGGCAGCTGGGAGGAGGTGCTCTTATTCTCCATGGACTTTACAGTGTCCCAGAAGATTTTTGAATTTGTACTACATGATGCAAATTTCTGTTTGAAAAAGCTAGCCTTAGCTTTCCTAACTGCCTGTGTATATTTGTTCCTAACTTCCCTCAAAAGTTGCATATCACGGGGGCTATTCGATGCTAATGCAGAACGCCACAGGATGTTTTTGTGCTGGTCAAGGGCAGACAGGTCTGGAGTGAACCAAGGACTATATCTATTCCTAGTTCTAAATTTTTTGAATGGGGCATGCTTATTTAACCTGTTAGGGTATAGGGGGCAGTATTTTCATGGCTGGATAAAAAAATATACCCGATTTAATCTGGTTACTAATCCTACCCAGTAACTACAATATGCATATACTTATTATATATGGATAGAAAACACCCTAAAGTTTCAAAAACTGTTTGAATGGTGTCTGTGAGTATAACAGAACTCATTTGGCAGGCAAAACCCTGAGACAGATTCTGACAGGAAGTGGATACCTGATGTGTTGAATTGACTTTAAGCCTATACCATTGAAAAACAAAGGGGCTGAGGAATATTTTGGCACTTCCTATTGCTTCCACAAGATGTCCCCAGCCTTTACAAAGTGTTTTGAGTCTTCTACAGTGAGATCTGACTGAAGAAGAGCCTTGGAACGTGATGGCCCATTAGACACCTGGCGAGCGAGTTGATGGTGGGTACTCTCATTCCGAAACGTTTTAAAAGAGAACCCAATGGTCCGCCTTGAATTTTATTCATGTTCTGGTTAAAAAAGGCCCTAATGATTTATGCGATACAACGTTTGACATGTTTGAACGAACGTAAATATATTTTTTCCGTTCTTGAAGTGAAGTGAAGTCCGGCTGGCTTAGATCATGTGCTGCAACACAGAGGTTTTTGGACATAAATGATGAGCTTTTTTGAACAAAACTACATTCATTATGGACCTGGGATTCTTTGGAAGTGACATCTGATGAAGAGAATCAAAGGTAATGGATTATTTACATAGTATTTTCGATTTTAGATCTCTCCAACATGGCGGTTAGTCTGTATCGCAATGCGTATTTTTCTGGCGCAGTGCTCAGAATATTGCAAAGTGTGATTTCCCAGTAAGGTTAATTTTAAATCTGGCAAGTCCTTTGCGTTCAAGAGATGTAAATCTATAATTCTTTGAATGACAATATAATATTTTACCAATGTTTTCTAATATTAATTAATTATTTTGTTGTCATGAGTTGACTGCCGGTATTGGAGAGAAACGATTTCCTGAACATCAACGCCATAGTAAAACGCTGTTTTTAGATATAAATATGAACTTGATAGAACTAAAAATGCATGCATTGTCTAACATAATGTCCTAGGAGTGTCATCTGATCTAGATTGTAAAAGGTTAGTGCATAATTTTAGCTGATTTTATGGTTTTGGTGACGCCTGTCTTTGAATCGACAATACACTACACACAGCTATTGTCAATGTACTCTCCTAACATAACCTAACTTTATGCTTTCCCCGTAAAACCTTTTTGAAATCGGAAAACGTGGTTAGATTAAGGAGATGTTTATCTTTCAAAGGCTGTAAGTTAGTTGTATGTTTGAGAAATTTGAATTTTGACATTTATTTGGTTTCAAATTTGCCGCTCTTGAAATGCACCTGCTGTTGATAGGGTGCGCCACGGGTGGCACGCTAACGTCCCACATAGCCCCAAGAAGTTAATATGGTGAGGAAGGCACTTATAAAGAATAACCAGGCATCCTCTGCTGACGGGATGAGGCCAATGTCATTTCAGGATACCCTGGACAGGTCGATTAGAAAGGCCTGCTCGCAGAAGTGTTTTAGGGAGCATTTGACAGTGATGAGGGGTGGTCGTTTGGTTGCAGACCCATTATGGATACAGACAATGAGGCAGTGATCGCTGAGATCTTGATTGAAAACAGCAGAGGTGTATTTGGAGGGCGAGTTAGTTAGGATGATATCTATGAGGGTGCCCATGTTTACGGATTTGGGGTTGTACCTGGTAGGTTCATTGATAATTTGTGTGAGATTGAGGGCATCAAGCTTAGATTGTAGGATGGCCGGGGTGTTAAGGATGTCCCAGTTTAGGTCACCTAGTAGCATGAGCTCAGAAGATAGATGGGGGGCAATCAATTCACATATGGTGTTGAGGGCACAGCTGGGGGCAGAGGGTGGTCTATAGCAAGCGGCAACAGTGAGAGACTTGTTTCTGGAAAGGTGAATTTTTTAGAAGTAGAAGCTCGAATTGTTTGGGTACAGACTTGGATAGTAATACAGATCTCTGCAGGCTATCTGCAGTAGATTGCAACACTGCCCCCTTTGGCAGTTCTATCTTGGCGGAAAATGTTATAGTTAGGGATGGAGATTTCAGGGTTTTTGGTGGTTTTACTAAGGCAGGATTCAGACACGGCTAAGACATCCGGGTTGGCAGAGTGTGCTAAAGCAGTGAGTAAAACAAACTTAAGGAGTAGGCTTCTAATGTTAACTTCTTGAGGCTACCTGGGACGTTAGCGTGCCACCTGTGGCGCACCCTATCAACAGCAGGTGCATTTCAAGAGCGGCAAATTTGAAACCAAATAAATGTACAAATTCAAATTTCTCAAACATACAACTAACTTACAGCCTTTGAAAGATAAACATCTTCTTAATCTAACCACGTTTACCGATTTCAAAAAGGTTTTACGGGGAAAGCATAAAGTTAGGTTATGTTAGGAGAGTACATTGACAATAGCTGTGTGCAATGCATTGTCGATTCAAAGACATGCGTCACCAAAACCATACAATCAGCTAAAATTATGCACTAACCTTTTACAATCTCCATCAGATGACACTCCTAGGACATTTTGTTAGACAATGCATGCATTTTTAGTTCTATCAAGTTCATATTTATATCTAAAAACAGTGTTTTACTATGGCGTTGATGTTCAGGAAATCGTTTCCCTCCAATACCGGCAGTCAAGTCATGACGACAAAATAATTAATTAATATTAGAAAACATTGCTAAAATATTATATTGTCATTCAAAGAATTATAGATTTACATCTCTTGAACGCAATGGACTTGTCAGATTTTAAATTAACCTTACTGGGAAATCACACTTTGCAATAATCTGAGCACTGCGCCAGAAAAATACGCATCGCGATACAGACTAACCGCCATGTTGGAGGAATCTAAAATCGAAAATACTATATAAATAATCCATTACCTTTGATTCTCTTCATCAGATGTCACTTCCAAAGAGTCCCAGGTCCATAACGAATGTAGTTTTGTTCAAAAAAGCTCATCATTTATGTCGAAAAACCTCCGTGTTGTAGCGCATGATCTAAGCCAGCCGGACTTCACTTCACGAACGGAAAAAATATATTTCCGTTCGTTCAAACATGTCAAACGTTGTATCGCATAAATCATTAGGGCCTTTTTTAACCAGAACATTAATAAAATTCAAGGCGGACCATTGGGTTTTCTTTTAAAACGTTTCGGAATGAGAGTACCCACCATCAAATCGCGCGCCAGGGTGAATGATGGACCATCACGTTCCATGGCTCTTATTCGGTCAGATCTCACTGTAGAACACTCAAAACACTTTGTAAAGGCTGGGGACATCTTGTGGAAGCAATAGGAAGTGCCAGAATATACTTCACCCCCTTTGTTTTTCAATGGCAGAGGCTCAAAGTCAATTCAACACATCAGGTATCCACTTCCTGTCAGAATCTGTCTCAGGGTTTTGCCTGCCAAATGAGTTCTGTTATACTCACAGACACCATTCAAACAGTTTTTGAAACTTTAGGGTGTTTTCTATCCATATATAATAAGTATATGCATATTGTAGTTACTGGGTAGGTGTAGGAGGCATTTAAAAATGGGCACATCTTTTTTCAAAAAAGTCTCAATACTGCCCCCTATACCCTAACAGGTTAACATGCATGAAACCAAGGCTTTTACGGTTACAGAAGTCAACAAATGAGAGCACCTGGGGAGTGGGAGTGGAGCTAGGCACTGCAGGACCTGGATTAACCTCTACATCACCAGAGGAACAGATGAGAAGTAGGTGAAGTAGATGAAGTAGGATAAGGGTACGGCTAAATAAGGTATTTGTCATGTGTGGAGGTGGCAAGGAAGTCAGGCGCAGGAGAAACCAACTCGGTTAAACTGGAGTAGTTTTATTAACAAAAAATGTACAAAAATAACGTGGGTAAAATTAACCCATCGCACACCGATACAACATAACATACAAACAATCACTGACAAGGACATGAGGGGAAACAGAGGGTTAAATACACAACATGTAATGAATGGGATTGGAACCAGGTGTGTAGGAAGACAAGACAAAACCAATGGAAAATGAAAAACTGATCAATGATGGCTAGAAGACCGGTGACGTCGACCGCCGAGCACCACCCGAACAGAAGTCGTGACAGTATTTCTGTTTTTATTTATTTTATTTATAATAGATTTGCAAAAATTTTAAAAAATCTGTTTTCGCTTTGTCATTATGGGGTATTGAGTGTAGATTGATGAGCGACTGAACACCAATTTCGCACGTGTTTCTCCATTGCTCATTAAGAAAAACGAGATGTCAGTCCTGTGTGTGTGGTTCGATGTGGCAGTTACTGATGTTAGCACCCACAAAACACCTTAGGAACAAAGCCAGTACTACTCCCTTAAAATAGTAAGAATACATCTAAGATAACTCAAGAAATCTGTAATGAATTTAGAAATCTAGTCATCCAATTTGACATCTCAATAGAAAAAATGCTTGACATGTTTTTGTATGTCAACAAAGTCAGATCCTTTGTGCTGATGGGCATGTCTGTCTCACTGTCAGTGTGTCCTGCGGTAGTATTGGATAGATCCCCGTCACAGCAGCTGTGTATCCCATGTTAGTGGGCAAGTGAGCATTGTCGAAATCCAAACCCAACCCTCAATTAAGTCATGACGAACTCACAAAACTCAGTTTTGGATGAGACTGACTTTTTGAACATAATTATCCTATTTACACTGTAGTACATTTTGACACTAGAATAAATGTTTCTAATATCGATGCCACATAGGCTGTTTTCCTTTTGTTATTGAAGTTGTTTAGCTTTAAAGGAAACCAAATAATACAGCTATAAAAAGTGGTACCTAACCCAAGTTGTGATGTAATTTTACTGTAGATTTTATAGCTAGTAGCTAGCTAGCTAAGTTTTTTTGCCTTTGTTTAGTTGGCACCACAGGTTCAATACTGGTGTGGCAAAATGTGTATGTCTTTTTGTGGGCCTGGAGTTTTTCCTGATCTCATGAATTAGTTGGGTAAAGGTCTGTGTCCTATTTGTAGGCTATGACAGAGTCCAACATTAACCTCTATGGGACCGGCGGGACGAATTCGACCCACCTACGTAACAGCCAGTGTAATCCTGTGGCACGATTTTCAAAACGTTTGAAATGCTATTACTTAAATTTCTCAAACATATGACTATTTTACAGCTATTTTACAGCTAGGGGGCAGTATTTTCACGGCTGGATAAAAAAACTTACCCGATTTAATCTGATTATTAGTCCTGCCCAGAAACTAGAATATGCATATAATTATTAGCTTTGGAGAGAAAACACTCCAAAGTTTCTAAAACTGTTTGAATGGTGTCTGTGAGTATAACAGAACTCCTATGGCAGGCAAAAACCTGAGAAGGTTCTGTTCAGGAAGTACCCTGTCTGACCATTTATTTGCTTTCTTTGACATCTCTTCCAAAAACTAAGGATCTCTGCTGTTACGTGACAATACCCACGTCTCCAATGGGCTCTCAGAGCCCGGGAAAAACAGGAATGACGTAATTCAAAGCCCTGGCTGAAACAAAGGAGAGCAAAAGCTAAGTGGTCAATCAGTGGAGTAAGCCTTACGCTCGCGACCTGCCCCGCCCCCGGCTTTCGGTTTTTCCCCCAGTTTACAGACAGGCAGATTCCCGGTCGGAATATTATCGCTTTTCTACGAGATAAATTGCATAAAAATTGGTTTTAAACAGCGGTTGACATGCTTCGAAGTACGGTAATGGAATATTTAGACATTTTTTGTCACTTTCTGCGCCATGCTCGTGACCGTGATATACCATTAGGATAGTGTCTAGAACGCACGAACAAAACGTCGTTGATGGAACATAACGATGGATTATTTGGGACCAAACCTACATTTGTTATTGAAGTAGAAGTCCTGGGAGTGCATTCTCACAGAACTCACAGTATATACAGTATATGCATATTATAAGTATATGCATATTCTAGTTACTGGGTAGGATTAGTAACCAGATTAAATCGGGTACGTTTTTTATCCGGCCGTGTAAATACTGCCCCCTAGCCCCAACAAGTTAACTTTCTTTCCACTGGCCTGACCAGGTGTGGTGCAATTTTCTTTGGTGAAGGAGCGTAAAAAGTAAATGTAAATGACTTCATAATTTCATCAATCAAAGTTTGTAACGACAGAATAGCCTATCATGATAGAATATGCATAAAATGAATCCTCGTATTGCAACGTCTGCTTATGCCCACACACAGGGTTGGGTAGGTAACTTTCTAAATGTAGTCCTTTACAGTTACCTGTCCAAAATTGTAACTTTTGGATTACATTCAGTTACTTTTAGATTACTTTCCCCTTAAGAAGCATTAGAAGAAGACAAATGTATGTTTCCAATTGAACGGCATCTATTACAGGATAAATTAACGTTAAAGTTTACATAGCTGACCATACAACTCTGGAAAAAATTAAGAGACCACTGCAAAATGATCAGTTTCTCTGGTTTTACTATTTATATGTATGTGTTTGGGTAAAATGAAAATGTTTGTTTTATTCTATAAACTACTGACAACATTTCTCCCAAATTCCAAGGAAAAATATTGTCATTTAGAGCACTTATTTGCAGAAAATGACAACTAGTCAAAATAACAAAAAAGATGCAGTGATGTCAGACCGCGAATAATGAAAAGAAAATAAGTTCATATTCATTTTCAACACAAAACTAATGTTTTAACTTAGGAAGAGTTCAGAAATCAATATTTGGTGGAATAACCCTGATTTTCAATCACAGCTTTCATGCCTCTTGGCATGCTCTCCACCAGTCTTTCACATTGATATTGGGCAAATATTCAAGCAGTTCGACTTTGCTTGATGGCTTGTGACCATCCATCTTCTTCTTGATCACATTCCAGAGGTTTTCAATGGGATTCAGGTCTGGAGATTGGGCTGGCCATGACAGGGTCTTGATCTGGTGGTCCTCCATTCACACCTTTATTGACCTGTCTGTGTGGCATAGAGTATTGTCCTACTGGAAAAATCCAATCCTCAGAATTTGGAAACAGAGCAGAAGGAAGCAAGTTTTCCTCCAGGACAACCTTGTACGTGGCTTGATTCATGCGTCCTTCACAAAGACAAATCTGCCCGATTACAGCCTTCCTGAAGCACCCCAGATCATCACCGATCCTCCACTGAATTTCACAGTGGGTGCGAGACACTGTCTTGTAAGCCTCTCCAGGTCTCGCACCCACTGTGAAATGTGGTGTCAAAGATTCCTTTCTGAATTTAAAAGTAATCCTCGAAGTAATCATCTAGTTTTTAAAAAGCATCTGTATTCTGATTACAATATTTTGTTTGGTAATTAATGGATTACAGTTACCCTTTTTTTGTAATCCTTTACGTACATCAACACTGCAAACACATATTGTCTTAATAAATGTTCTATTTTTAATACCCTAAAACACCAAGTTAGGCATACCTAATTTCAAAATAGGCTATCATCACTGCCAATCATTTGAATAATCTCAATCAGTTTAATGGATATATGCATTTTAGATCTTTTTTAATTAGTAATTCATGAGCAAATTAGAGCATATGGCGTTAACAAACCATTAGCCTTGATTTAGTTAAAATCAAAGCATATATCCTGCCTAGTGGTACGCTCTGTTGAGTTTTAACACAGCATTTATTTAACTTCAGCTAACCCACCTAAAATGTCATTAGAAATTAAGTGTTTTTGGTGTAACAGTAACATTATAGACAGGGGCTTAACTTTGGTTTTAGAAGTGGGAGCGACATAATTTTTTTGTTATTTTTATCCAGTCGCATAAACACTCCAAACAGCCTACCCGACCGCTCGGTGGCTTCGGCATGATCCTAAAGCACCCTGTTGCCTTGTTTTGTATCACATTCCAATGATAAAGCTGGGGGGGACAAAAATGCAATTTCAGAATGTGGGGGGACATCCTCCCCATCCCCAGTGAAAGTTGTGCCCTTGGTTATAGGTCTGCTATGATATTATATTCAGTTCTGTTATGTAAAATGCCAATTAATCATTATGTGATCTTGCAAGACATTGAGGGGTCAGGCTCCTTAGGCATTGCGGTGGCCATGCTGGTTTGGGTGTCCCCGGCAGGATGGTTTCACCGTAACCAAGTGGTCACATATTGTTCTGGGTTCTGTTCCACAAGAGGGGGTTCGTGAAGTTTTATGAAAATCAAGGCAGACACATGGCAAATTCAGATATTTTTTCTACGGGCCTCTGCAGTGCACACGTAGGGCTGTTACGGTGACCATATCACTGCCACACCGGCGGTCATGAGTCATGAAGTCAGTCAAATTCCACCTGACCATTTAGCCATGGTAATTTGGCTTCTCCAAGCTCTAATGCTGATGATGGTCATTAGTAGCCTACCAACTTACTAACTGCCTGTTCCTCAGCACTCTATTCTCTCTCTAATCCCTCTTACATCAATACAAATGTAATCAAAAATCGAATTACTTTGTGCGAGCCCATGAGCTCATGTTGTGCTACATTTCTATAGGCTATGCAATTGTGTGAGAAAACAGAGTGATAGACTATTAAAAACAGGAGGATCCCATCAGCTTTTTACTAGGCCTACTATGTTTATTTCTCAACTTCCCTAATATTAAGCACATTGCTTCTTTTTACAACAGAAGTACACCCTACTTGGCTGGCATGAAAAGGAACCATGGAAAAAGTGTCCTCCATTCCCTATTTAAGTGCATTTATGACATATATTTTTCCCCCTGTTTCGAGACAGGTGGATGATAATGGCCCATTCTAAATTAAAAAAATCACACATTATTTACTATCAGTAAAGACCAGATTAAATCAAGAATAGCCTGATGGGTGACAATATTAGTTTATCACTTGTGCAGGCAGGGAGAAGGCAATTTAAATTATTATATTCAGCCCAAATGCACAACGACCATTGGCCGCAAAAGGCATGTATTTTTTTAGGGGCATTACAGCCACACAAAGGGGATGCCTCCGGGAAATTCGAAGAATTATCAAGTGCTTGTAAAATTGTGAAGGAGAGACTGATGAAGTGTGTACAGCATGCACAAACACAAAGTAGAGCTCATGCTTTCCATGCAACTTTTTTCAAATCATCATTAGAGTTCGATCATGAAGACTTATAAAATATTAAAAATCGAAACATACAGTGCCTTCGGAAAATATTCAGACCCCTTGACTTTTTCCACATTTTGTTACGTTACAGCCATATTCTAAAATGGATTAAATAAATAAAAAATTCTCCGCAATCTACACACAATACCCCATAATAACAAAGTGAAAACACGTTTTTAGAATTTTTTGCAAATGTATTAAATTAAAACAGAAATATCTTATTTATGGAAGTATTCAGCCCCTTTGCTGAGACTCTAAATTGAGGTCATGTACATCCTGTTTCTACAACTTGATTGGAGTCTTCATGTGATAAATTCATAGATTAGACATGATTTGGAAAGGCACACCTCTGTTACTATAAGGCCCCATTGTTGACAGTGCATGTCAGAGAAAAAACCAAGCCATGAGGTCGAAGGAATTGTCCGTAGTGCTCCGAGACAGAATTGTGTCAACCTGATAGAGCTTGAAATGATCAGCAGGGATGAATGGGAGAAACCCCAAATACAGGTGAGCTTTGGCATACAGAAGAAGATCCGATGCTGTGCCAAATGTGCTTCAACAAAGTACTGAGTAAAGGGTCTGAATACTTATGTAAATGTGATGTTCAGTTTTTCATTTTTAATCAATTCGAAAAAAAATAATCTCAATACCTATTTTTGTTTTGTCATTTGGAATATTGTGTGTAGACTGCTGTGGAAAAAAAATACAATTTAATACATTTTAGAGTAAGGCTGTAACGTAACATAACAATCTTCTGTATACCCCCCCCCCCCCCCCCCACCTTGTCACAACACAACTGATTGGCTCAAACACATTAAGGAAAGAAATTCCATGAATGAACTTTTAACATGGCACACCTGTCAGTTGAAATGCATTCCAGGTGACTACCTCATGAAGCTGGTTGAGAGAATGCCAAGAGTGTGCAAAGCTGTCATCAAAGCAAAGGGTTTCTATTTGAAGAATCTCTAATTTAAAATGTATTTGTTATGTCAAAGTTTTGATGTCTTCACTATTATTCTAAAATGTAGAAAATCATCAAAAATAAAGAAAAACCCTTGAATGAGTAAGATTTCTAGAACTTTTGACCAGTAGCGTATGTTACCTTGTGAAAGCACTTGCCTTTCGCAACTGAGCTTGCCTTTCGCAACTAAACCAGAGTGAAAAAGAAAAAATTTGTCGACAAACCTGTGTGATTGTACAAGGACATTTGTGACCAGAATCAGGAAACTAGGCGTATATCGTAAATCACAACTTCACAGGAGATCCTTTTGAACGTATTTTTTTTAAAATCAAAATGCGTTGGTTTAGCTATTGAGAAAGACAGCAACCTTCTCACTAGCCATGATTGGTTGAGATAATGAGTGGGCTGTACATGCCGAGAGTTTGGATAGGTTTTCGGTGTAGCATCTTGTGTCTATAAATTGAGCTGCTCAGAATGCCTAGACAGTCCTTTCAACTGCAGTTTTTTCAATAGATTTAACTTTAGCCATGGAGAACTGCAAATATGTTATTACTGCTCTCAATAACATTGAGAGCAGGCGCTATCGACAAAGGTCAGTGGGAAAAACTTGTGATGATGGACTACTTTCTGGACGACGATTGTGCCATGCAATGCTGACTCTCTCACTGAAAATAACATGTTTTTAAATTAGTGGAACACAATGGGCCAAACAAGCTGTGCAAACTAAATGGAAACTACACAGGATGTCTTCTAAAAGGGGTTTCAGTCTGCCGTGAAGCTTTCATCCATGTATACAGGTAAGAATCTAGCTACAAATTCAGATATTATACGTTTCTAATTTGGTCAGAAAGTTGTTTTCATTGCAAGCTAAAGCTTGCTGTTAGCTAGCCAGATGAACCTAAAGTTATTTGGTTAACTTTAGCTTGCTATGACAATTGGTTTGTATTGCTACTCTATGGATTGGGATGATATTTCATATTTTGGTTAGCTAGCTAACGTTAACGTGACATGTCTAAACAAAAGACAAAGTTAAAGCTTGCTGTTAGCTAGCTAACGTCAGCTGACGTTAGGTGGCTGGCTTGCTAGCTAACATGAACTTATGTGTACGAAGTGTGTGTAACAGTGTAGTTTTCTCAGAATGCCATTTCGCATTGCTAGTTATAGCCTAATGTTAGCTAGCTAACTAGTTAACATTGAACCTATTGGCTAACTTTAGCTAGCTATGACAATTGGTTTGTATTGCTAGTTAAAGCTTGCTGTTAACTAGCCAGATGACGTTAGATGGCTGCCTAGCTACAGTAGCTAACATTCCCTGTATGAACTGTGTGTAGTGATATCTCAGAAGACCATTTCAAATCTATTGTATAATAATGCTAAAATATTTGTATCTGGAATTTGTCTTTCAGCATCAATCTGTAGAACACGCCTGACTCTAATCCACCAGTCATCAAAAAGAGAGCTGGCCCAAGCAAACAAAGGCAGCAGCGCAATCATCAACTACATGCAGCATTTCTTCAACTACGGAGCTGGGAAAATACGTGTGGACCTGAATTGTGATAACTGCAGTGGCCAAAACAATCTCTCTCTCGACCCTTTTTTAGGACCCTGTTAATTCATAAAAATCCAAATAACTTCACAGATCATTGTAAAGGGTTTCAACACTGTTTTCCATGCTTGTTCAACGAAACAAACAATTATTGAACATGCACCTGTGGAACGGTCGTTAAGACACTAACAGCTTAAAGAAGTGGGGCAATTAAGGTCACAGTTATAAAAACATAGGACACTAAAGAGGCCTTTCTACTGACTCTGAAAAACACCAAAAGAAAGATTCCCAGGGTCTCTGCTCATCTGCGTGAACATGCCTTAGGCATGCTGCAAGGAGGCATGAGGACTACAGATGTGGCCAAGGCTATAAATTGTAATGTCCGTACTGTGAGACGCCTAAGACAGGGAGACAGGACGGACAGCTGATCGTCCTCGCAGTGGCAGACCTCGTGTAAAAACACCTGCACAGGATCGGTACATCCAAACATCACACCTGCGGGACAGGTTCCGGAATGGCAACACCAACTTCCCGAGTTACACCAGGAACGCACAATCCCTCCATCAGTGCTCAGACTGTCCGTAATAGGCTGAGAGAGGCTGGACTGAGGGCTTGTAGGCCTGTTGTAAGGCAGGTCCTCACCAGACATCACCGGCAAAAACGTTGCCTATGGGCACAAATCCACCGATGCTGGACCAGACAGGACTGGCAAAAAGTGCTCTTCACTGACGAGTCGCGGTTTTGTCTCACCAGGGGTGATGGTCGGATTCGCGTTTATCGTCAAAGGAATGAGCGTTACACCGAGGCCTGTACTCTGGAGCGGGATCGATTTGGAGGTGGAGGGTCCGTCATGGTCTGGGGCGGTGTGTCACAGCATCATCGGACTGAGCTTGTTGTCATTGCAGGCAATCTCAACGCTGTGCGTTACAGGGAAGACATCCTCCTCCCTCATGTGGTACCTTTTTTGCAGGCTTATCCTGACATGACCCTCCAGCATGATGTGTGTGATTTCCTGCAAGACAGGAATGTCAGTGTACTGCCATGGCCAGCGAAGAGCCCGGATCTCATTCCATTGAGCACGTCTGGGACTTGTTGGATCGGAGGGCTAGGGCCATTCCCCCCAGAAATGTCCAGGAACTTGCAGGTGGCTTGGTGGAAGAGTGGGGTAACATCTCACAGCAAGAACTGGCCAATCTGGTGCAGTCCATGAGGAGGAGATGTACTGCAGTACTTAATGCAGCTGGTGGCCAAACCAGATACTGACTGTTACTTTTGATTTTGACCCCTCCTTTGTTCATGGACACATTATTCCATTTCTGTTAGTCACATGTCTGTGGAACTTGTTCAGTTTATGTCTCAGTTGTTGAATCCTATGTTCATACAAATATTTACATGTTAAGTTTGCTGAAAATAAATGCAGTTGACAAAGGACGTTTCTTTTTTTGCTGTATTTAAATTGCCAAAGCGAACATAGACACATATTAAAACAATGCAGATAGATACAAATTTGAAAAATAATAATACTCAATGACTAATAACAATTTACAGGGCAATACAGTAATAAAATAATGAAATGGTGAGGAAGACACTGGTAGCAATGTTATTGCTCTCTATCTCTATCTTGGTGAAACATGTTGACAGAGGATCTTTTAAGATTTCATAAGTAGCTAGGCAGGGATAGAGAGGAGCAGCCACAGCTTATGAAACCGTGGCCCCTGCTGTTCAAGCTTAAACAAGAAAACACACCAAAGAGTTGAGCACGCACGGTCCGTGCTACTTGACCTCTATTTATGAACATAAAACATCATGTCAACTAAGGGATATTGAGCTTTATTGGACATCGCTTTTATGGCCAAAGGACAGAATATTGCTGTAACGCAATTTTTGTATACATTTTCTTTTATTTATACAGGGTCACCATTGAGACCAGGGTCTCATTTGCAAGGGAGCCCTGTGAACATGAACATACAATAAATAATATCAATACAATAAATACAAGATTTATCAAAGGAAACAACTCTCACATATCAATTCATCCAGAGCTTACAAAACAAATCATGCAATAGTTGCTTACGTTAATGATTACAGTAACTGCCTATTACATATTGAGTTGGTTTTCAAAGTAGCTGGTTTTGTATAAATAATAATAATGTAATATAATCAAGAAAGTTGTATTGTCAATTTTGTTTTGTATTTAAACTCCACTTTAAACGTGTACATGACACTGCAAAAAAATGTCCCCATGTGGACAATAAAGTCAGTAAGTAAGTAAGAACGCTTCAGGAACCATATCATGATGTGATGGGGCAGAGCGAAAGTTTAAGCAGGTGGTCTAACTAAACCAAAACTTGAAGAAACTTCTCACTAACAGCTCTCAGAACTCCAGTATCTATTATCTCTCACATATAACTCACTGAATGATTGACATCTTGGTTATCTTTTTTCAGAGTAGTTTTAAAACTGACGTTAAATATGGATGGTCCCTGAATATCTTGAGTTTCCCAGAGTGAATTTCAAGACAGCTGTTCCCTGTGATGTAAACTGACAAACTTCGGACCCCTTACATCATCAGAACTGCTTTTAACAGGTGTGTTTTGTGCTTTGGTCACTGAGGTTCAAGAGTAGGCCCCAGGATTCCATTACGATTGTCTGTTTCGTAGTAAAAATTTCCCCGAAATACCACACCGATGGGTCTATTCACAGGGAAATACTTGAATGCTTATCAATTTCAGAAACACAAATTGAACATTAAAGATAATATACCTTTGTCAAAAAAATGTTGACTGTCAGATATCACATGAAAAGATAGTTGTAGAAGAAAACGTGGTATTGTGTTGCCTGCAATGTTCCTGAACTAAATATTGCTCTTTAGGTTACTGGAAACAACTAATATTTATTTATATTGTAAACTTTAATATTAAAGAGTTGCTTGATGATTTGGGATGGGGTGGAGTACTATTCCATGTTAGTGTGTTAGTGTGTGCATATAATTTTTTTAAAAATAAAATAAAACACCATTAGCCTATTTTAAAGTAAAAATGACTGAGTGACCATTTTCCCACATGTCGACTCAACCTCTCAGTCCCCCCTACTTCTCCCAGCCCCCTCCCTCCCTTTCACTCTCGCTCTCTCTCTCTCTGTCACCCTCTCCCCCTGCGACCCAGTTTCTGCAGACTGCCAGCACTGGAAGCCTCACCCCACTACCCCTGAGTAGAAATACCTCAGTGGGTGCTAGTGGAAAGCAGCAGTAACAATAGCTTCTCAATCACTAACGCTAGCTAACGCTAGGTGGGTGGTCTATGGGCCAGGGAGAATTGTCCAGGCTCCACTAACCTCAGCAGAAATAATAAAGGAATAAAACTGTCAGTGCAGAGAGAAAGAGAAGAAAGAAGAGAAGGGAAGCATAGTAAGGAGGAGGGAGGAGAGGGTAAAGTGTGTGTGTGTGTATATTTGCTGCCTGCCAATGTGTGTGTGTTCCTGCCTGCCTTCCTATGCATGTGTGTGAGAGTGACTGTGTCTGCTTGTTGATGGAAAGGAAGAATGAAAGGGGAGGGGCCTTAACGGACAATTAACAAATCTGGACATGTTCCCTACGCTCATTCGCATAAAGGCCACTCCGGCGGTTGACAGGCCGTTCTGCAGACGGTCCACCATTCCTCTCCCTCTCCCTGCTCCTTCTGATTTAAGAGGGCTGGGAGTGAGGGAGTGAAGGGGCCTGTGGGAGGAGGAGGAAAGGGAAGTGAGGGTAAGGGGGAGGAGAAAGGAGGGAGGGAGATGGATAGGGCGTAGTAGACGAAGAAGAAGGGGAGAGAGAGAGAAGGGTTGGCCGGTGCATTGCGCTCCCCTGTGTTCTAATTGAGAAATATCCTCATCGCAGCACTCCTATATGAGGCACTGGAGCGAACACAGTGAGAGGGATGGAAGGACAAAAAGAAGGGAGGGAGAGAGCGGGCAACAGAGGAATAGGGTGTGGAAGGGGTTGAGAGAGAGAGAACTGGAGAGACGCACAGGGAAGTGATTTGTGGTTGTGATGACACCTTGTGTGTCAGTCGTGCCTGTACATTAGAGGCAGGAAAATTCACTCTCCCTTCTCTGTGGCTATATGTGATATGAGACGAAGGGAGAAATCCACAATGTGAACAAAGCATCCAAATGGGATGTGCTGTATGTAATAATAATTTATTTAAAAATAAAAAATAAAAATTACTTGTGATTTTGCAGTTAAGAGTGTGATATAAAAAAATGGAGTGATTTTTACAATGTATGAATATACATTTTTTCTCACGTAATGTCTTATTTATTTAAAAATATCGAAATAAAGCATGTATTAGATATTATTTTAATGGAAATGGCGCTAACAGGGATAATGGAAATGGCGCCGACAGAGATGGTCGCCTCGCTTCAGGTCCTTAGAAAACTAAGCAATTATTTGTTATTTTATGTATTATTTCTTACATTGTTAGCCCAGAAAATCTCAAGTGTTGTTACATACAGCCAGGAAGAACTATTGGATACAAAAGCGATGTCAACTTACCATCATTGCGACCAGGAATACGTCTTTCCCGAAGCGGATCCTTTGCTCGGACTTCCACGCTGGACATGCAATCTTATCCCAGAGGCCGACCCAAAACACAGCGGTGGCTGCAAGAGAGGCAGACGGAGCGGCCTATTGGTTAGACTCAGAAGGCGAGCACACCGCTCCCGAGCATATTCCTCGTGAATGTCCAATCTCTACATAACAAGGTGGATGAAATTAGTGCACAAGTTGCCTTCCATAGGAACATCAGAGATTGTAGCATTCTCTGTTTCACGGAAACATGGCTCACTCTGGATATGTTGTCAGAGTTGGTACAGCCACCCGGTTTCTTCACGCATTGCACCGACAGAAAAAAACATCTCTCTGGTAAGAAGAAGGGCGGGGGAGTATGCCTTATGATTAACGACTCATGGTGTAATCACAACAACATACAGGAACTCAAGTCCTTTTGTTCTCCTGACCTAGAATTCCTTAGAATCAATTGCCGACCACATTATCTTCCAAGAGAATACTCTTCGAAGCTGAAGCTGCATTTATTGTAGCTGGGGATTTTAACAAAGCTAACCTAAGAACAATACTTCCTAAATTCTATCAGCATATCTATTGCGCGACACGAGCTGGTAGTATTCTGGATCATTGCTACTCAAACTTCCGCGATGCATACAAAGCCCTCCCCCGCCCTGCCTTCGGGAAGTCTGACCATGACTCCAATTTGTTGCTCCCAGCCTATAGACAGAAACGAAAACAGGAAACGCCCATGCTAAGGTCAATACAACGCTGGTCTGACCAATCAGATTCCACGCTTCAAGATTGCTTCGATTATGTGGACTGGGATATGTTCCAGATAGCCTCAGACAACAATATTGTACCCTCTGTGACTTTTAAAACCTTACTGAACCAGAAATCGTGGATTGATGGCAGCATTCGCGCAAAACTGAAACCGCGAACCACCGCTTTTAATCATGGCATGGTGACCGGAAACATGACCGAATACAAATCTGCGCATGCACACATATCAGTGGCACTGTATTGTCCATAAAAGCGGGCAAAGAAGTTGTTTAATTTGTCTGGGAGCAAGGGTCTACCCTCTGCACTACAATAGTGCAGAGGGTCTACCGCTCTGAATCAACCATGAGATCAGCTCAATCATTGTAGCTACACTGCTTAGGCAGAACGCAAGCGGTCTGAATCAAATCAAAAGGTTGGTGAAATAAAATTGCAATTTAAGCAAATGCCAGGAAAAAGACAAAAACCATCTAGCCAGCTAGTTAATGTGTAGGTTGAAGATTACAAGGTTAAGATAACAGGGTTCTAATATCCCATAACTCTTTGCAATTCATGAGACCAGCTTTGCTAATTAGAAACTCGTAGTCATTATATTTCTATAGGCGGTAAGCTACACTCTTTTGGGCAGATCACGTTAGAACCTTGTATGGAAGATATCAATATTACAGGGATTTACACTAGAGCTATCCCTCAACAGGCCTACAATCCCCGGCCTAATGTGGACACTTTCTCAGCGCCAAATAGAATATGTTTCAATTTGATGTGCGACATGAGAGATACGCACGTGTTATCCAAGTGTTGTACACCAGCAGATGGAGAAAACCTACACCAGTCGAGCAATTCAATAATCAATAATAGCAAACAATAATCTTCATTTTAATTTGACTTTATAAACAACAAGAGGGCTTAATTGGAGTCTATTTCTTCAGAGCCTAGATCTATATAAAATAACTTAACTGGCTGAGGTACACTATGAGGCTTAACAACCTTAACAGACACTCAGCCTTTATTATGCCTACTTACAATTGTAACTGGTCAAAAATGAAACATCCTACATAAAACAATCGTTTAAAGAAAAAAAGTCTGCACGTTCGAACTAAAACAATGTAACTAATAATTAAAAGAGCACATTTGTAAATCCCAAACTCTAAAAGTAATTGGAAAGGTAGATATAAATTGTGTGTGACATTGTGGTTACATGTAGCCCATCCTGCAAATGTTTCCTATTAGCAGGACAACAGACTTTTTATAGCCTGGCTACTGTTGGGAAAATCCCTCAACTTGCAATGTATTCGATGCTTAAGTACTCTAAAGTGTTACATTTCTAACATTTCTAAGCATGGAGAAACAAACATTTTCAAATATTTCATGATATTCTTAAGATTTGTGGTGACTGAATATAAGCAAGTGATGTCTGCTAAATAATCAAGTTAGTGGGATCAAATTCGACAACATCCGGTGAAATCGGAGCGCGCCAAATTAAAAATACATAATCGTCATATTAAACATTCATGAAAATACAAGTGTCATACATGATTCTTTAGCTTAGAATCTTGGTAATCGAACTGCGTTGTCAGATTTCAAAAAAGATTTACGGCGAAAGTATAGCATTTGATTGTCTGAGGACAGCGCCTCACATTAGCATATTTTACAAACCAGCACAGGCGTCACGAAATAGCAAATAGCGATAAAGTAAATCACTTACTTTTGAAGATCTTCCTCTGTTTGCAATCCCAAGGGTCCCAGCTACACAATGAATGGTCGTTTTGTTTAGTAAAGTCCTTTATATCCCAAAAACACAGTTTAGTTGGCGCCATTGAATTCAATAATCCAGTCCTTCAACATGCATACAAAGGATTCCAAAAAGTTACCAGCAAAGTTTGTCCAAATGAGTCAAACAATGTTTTTAACTAACTTCCCTGGGCTAGGTGGGATGTGAGCGTCCCACCTAGTCAACAGCCAGTGGAATCGCGTGTTTATTTTTATGTAGCTCAGTTGGTAGAGCATGGTGTTTGCAACACTAGGGTTGTGGGTTCGATTCCCACGGGGGGCCAGCACAGAAAAAAAATGTATGATATGTATGTATTCACTACTGTAAGTCGCTCTGGATAAGAGCGTCTGCTAAATGACTAAAATGTAAATGTAAATGTTCTGTCTAGACGTTTGTATTTCTATGTTTTTCTAATTGGTTTTGGGACCTTCAGTTGGAGGCAGCTGTCTATCGTTGCCTCTGATTGAAGGTCCTATAATTAGGAGTATGTTTGTTTTGGGGTTTGTGGGAGATTGTTCTTGTACTGCTGTGTGAGCCTACAAGACTGTTCGATCGTTTTTCTTGTTTTGTTTGTTACGTGTTCACAATAAAAGTTAAGATGAGCACTCAACCCGCTGCACCTTGGTCCATTCACTACGACGATCGTGACAGTAAGCCATAGGAACTGCAATCTGGGTGGAAATTAGATCTTTCAATAGCATTGCATTGGAAGTCATTCTGAGCTCCAAAAAAAATAATTCTATATCGATTTTCCTCTGGGTTTTGCCTGCTATATCAGTTCTGTTACACTCACAGACATTATTTTAACAGTTTTAGAAACTACAGAGTGTTTTCTATCTGACTATATGCATATCCTAGATTCTGGGCCTGAGTAACAGGCAGTTTATGTTGGGCATGTCAGACAGGCGGAAATTCAGGAAACTAGCCTTACTCGCAGAGAGGCTAAATATAATTATTGGCGGAGAGTTATGTCATTGAAAAAAATATTTTTCGATTTACCCTAGGCCTACCATAGGCGAAATGAGTTTCACTTGTGTTGTGTAAGGAATTAGGCACTTTCCCCTGTTTACTACAGTATGTATTGTAGACTGCACAGTAGCCTAATTAACAAATAAACACATTTCGTTAATAAAATAATGATAAAAAATACTCTTTCAAAATGCAGATGTTGATTTAGTTATGGATCCATATCGAATTACTATGGGAATAAATATCACTGATTTACAGAAATATTGGAACAAAGTTGTCTAATGAAGGCAAACTATTTTTTCCTATTCCTTCCTCCCTGTCGGGGATTTTAACCTCTTGACGGTCACCTAGGAAAGGGGGCGCTACAGCGATTAAAAAAAAATAATTGTGCCATTTTAATAACGCCACTTTAATAATGTTTACATATCCTACATTACTCATCTCATATTTACATAATGTATTCCACACCATCTACTGCATCTTGCCTATGCCCGCACGCCATCACTCATCCATATATTTATATGTACATACTCTTATTCATCCCTTTACATTTGTGTGGATAAGGTCATTGTGAATTTGTTAGATTACCTGTTAGATACTACTGCATAGTTGGAACTAGATGCACGTCATTAAATTGTCAGCCATTTTTTCTGTTCCTGTAAGTTATTGGTAGTTTTACCACCAGAGGGCATCTTTGAGAAGCATTTGATAGTATTCTGTATAGGCATTACCAGAGAATTTAAAACATAACATATTCTAGTTACTGGGCAGGAGCAGTAACCAAATTAAATCGGGTACGTTTTTTTATCCGGCTGTGCAAATACTGCCCCCTATCCCCAACAGGTTAACAAGCCGCCATGCCGGTTTAGCCCACTAGGGCTCATTCCTCTACCATTTCTTTGTAACGATACCTACTGTTTTGTATGCTTTCTGTGAATTACTTAGTTTAGTAAATTAATTATTTTAAGACAATTGATGTATGGATGACATAGTGAACACTGGGTTCGTACAGATAGCAACAATTTACGACGTTTGGAATGAGACTGACGCGAGGTGAAAATACATCACTAAATCAGTAGTCTAATCGATCAGATATTATAATATCTGAAGGTTATATTACGAAAATTATAACTTTGTAATCTGAATATCTTCCTTGGTGCCCCGACCTCCTAGTTAACTACAGTTACACGATTAATCAGTTTAATCGCGTAATAATAATTATAGAGAGTTATTTGATAAACATGTCTTCAGTTTAACGATACCAAAGACACAACACTTACAACCTCATGCTAATCGCATTAGCCTATGTTAGCTCAACCGTCCTGTGGAAGGGACACCGATCCCAAAGAAGTTTTAATCATAGTTATTTGAAAGGGTTGATATTATGTGCTGTGAACGAAAATGATTTTTCTCCCAAATGATACATTTCAAACTCACTTCTAGGTTCCATTTAAGTCGGTCACTCGTTATAACATACTATGTGGAATCAACAACCAATCCTACTCACCTGAAGCAAACCTAAATCAAGCCCAATGGCCATTGGACGCTGAGCCAGCCCTCGGAAGACCCGCCTTTCTGGCTATAATACCATTCCCACAATTCTTCGTAATTTACAAACTTTTCAAGCACACAAAAGCTACTAGATTCGGCTCCGACTTAGGTGTCTGTTAGCGGGGAGAGAGAGTACTCGTCCCGCTAGGTGTTGCAAGTTTTGGGTCTTGGTATTAGTTTTTGTATTTGTTAAAAGCTAACTACTTTCTGCTCTGCTTGTGTAGCTGACACTTCCTTTCTTGGGTAGGATTTGTGTTGGCTAAAAACCCACTACTTTCTGCTCTGCTTGTGTAGCCAGTGCTTCCTTGCTTCAGTAACTCTTACCAACGGGACTTGTCTCGGATCAGTTCGTGTGACCGTTGTTTCTATTGGGACTCGGGCTGACTTTGTGAGGAAGATTGGGTGGTCAGAGTTGATAGGGGTGTCATCTCAACCGAATGAGGCTCATTCTGGTTTCTCTGGCAATGGATTCCAGGATGATATACTTTTCCTTATTGTCACTGGAGGGTTTTAAAGTGTGAATCGGATGACATCCGTCTGATGTTGCGGCTTTGGATTCGGCGGGGGAGAGTAAACCATTCGTGGTGAATTCGCCTTTGATGGTGTTTTCTCCCCTGCAGCGGAGTTCCTCCAGGCTTATTGGAAGGAATTTACCCTTTAGTCCCTGCAGTGGTGAAACGTCGCTTACCACTGTTTAAAGATTTTAAAGATGAGTGGCAACTTTTCTATGGTGGTGGAGGCACCTTTGGCACCGGCGCGGTGGCAAGGAAAAGCAAGATGGCGCTGACAGATAGGGCAGCTCTGCTTCTAGCTCTTAAGCAACTTTGAAATATTTCGGGTTTTTTGTGTGTTATTTCTTACATAATCAGAAAAGGACATTTTTTGGGGTTATTACATACTGCTGGAAATAACTTTTGGATATCAGAGCGACGATTACTCACCAGAATTACGACCGGGAATACAACTTTCCCGAATTGGATTCACTGTTCGTACCCCTCAGGGCAAATTAACTGATTCCAGAGGCTGATCTAAAACACCGCCGGCAGAGAAGAGGTATTTGGAGTGGACCTGTAGTCCGACTCAGGAGACGCGCACCCCATCCACCACTTCCAAGTATATTACTCGCTAATGTTCAATCTCTGTATAGTAAAGTAGACAAGCTCAGGCCGAGAATTTCCTTCCAGGGAGACATCAGGGATTGTAACATACTCCGTTTCCCGTTTCATGGCTCTCTCTGGATATACTGTCTTTGTCCATACTGCCAGCTGGGTTCACAGTATATCACGCAGACAGGAATAAAAAACTCTCTGGAAGAAGAAAGGTAGGGGTGTATGTTTCATGATTAACCACTCATGCTGTGATTGTGATAACATACAGAAACTCAAGTCCTTTTATTCAACCGACCTAGAATACCTCACAATCAAATGTAGAACGTATTACCTCCCAAGAGAATTCTCTACGGTTATAGCCACAGCCGTGTATATTCCTCCTCAAGCTGATACCACGATGGCCCTCAAATAACTTCACTGGACTTTATGCAAAATGGAAACCACATATCCTGAGGCCGCATTTATTGTAGCTGATGATTTTATCAAAGCAAATTTGATTGAAAACGCTAGCTAAGTTCAATAAAAAATAAACTGTAGTACTCGCGCTGCTAAAACACTTGACCACTGCTACTCCAACTTCCGGGATGCCTACAAGACCCTCCCCGCCCTCCCTTCAGCAAATCTGATCATGACTCCATTTTGCTCCTCCCTTTCTATAGGCAGAAACTCAAACTGGAAGTACCCGTGCTAAGGACTATTCAACGCTGGTCTGACCAAACGGAAGCCACACTTCAAGATTGTTTTGATCACTCGGACTGGGATATGTTCCGCGTAGCCTCTGAGAATAACATCGACGAATACACAGATACGGTGATTGAGTTTATCTGGAAGTGTAAAGGAGATGTTGTACCCACTGTGACTATTAAAACTTACCCTAACCAGAAACCGTGGATAGATGGCAGCATTCACGCAAAACTGAAAGCGAGAACCACCACATTTAACCTTGACAAGGTGACTAGGAATATGGCCGAATACAAATAGTGCAGTTATTCCCCCTGTAAGGCAATCAAACAGGCAAAACGTTGGTATATGGACAAAGTGGAGTTCCAATTCAACGGCTCTGATACGAGGCGTATGTGGCAGGGTCTACAGACAATCATGTACTACATAGGGAAAACCAGCCATGTCGCAGACACCGACGTCTTGCTTCTGGACAAGCAAAACACCTTTGAGGGTAACAGTGCCACCGACTGTGGGCTCCCCATCCCCGTGGCCGACGTAAAACATTTAAGCATGTTAACCCTCGCAGGCTGCTGCCCGGATGGCATCCCTAGCCACCTCCTCAGAGCATGCGCAGACCAGCTGGATGGAGTGTTTATGGCCATATTCAATCTCTCCCTATCCCAGTCTGCTGTCCACACTTGCTTCAAGATGTCCACCATTGTTCCTGTACCCAAGAAGGAAAAGGTAACTGAACAAAAGGACTATCGCCCCAATAGATCCACAGATGATGCAATCGCATCGCAATGCACACTGCCCTATCCCATCTGTACAAGAGGAACACCTATGTAAGAATGCTGTTCATTGACTATAGCTCAGCATTCAACACCATAGTACCCTCCAAGCTCATCATTAAGCTCGGTGCCATGGATCTGAATCCGACACAGTGGAACTGAGTCCTGGATTTCCTGACTGGCCTCCCCCAGGGTGTGAAAGTAGGAAACAACACCTCCACTTTGCTGATCCTCGACACAGGGGCTCCACAAGGGTGCATGCTGAGCCCCCTCCTGTACTCCCTGTTCACCCATGACTGAGTGGCCATGCATGCCTCCAACTCAATCATCAAGTTTGCAGACTACACAACAGTAGTAGTCAACAAAACAAATGAACTGATCGTGAACTTCAGGAAACAGCAGAGGGAGCACGTCCCTATCCACATCGACGGGACCGCAGTGGAGTAGGTGGAAAGCTTCAAATTCCTCGGTGTACACATCACTGCCAATCTGAAATGGTCCACCCACACAGATAGTGTGGTGAAGAAAGCGCAAGAGCACCTTTTCAACCTCTGGAGGCTGAAGAAATGTAGCTTGGCATCTAAAACCCTCACACACTTTTACAGATACACAATTGAGAGCATCCTGTCGGGCTGAATCATTGCCAGGTACGGCAACTGCAATGCCTGCAACCGCAGGAGCTCTCCAGAAGGTGGTGCGGTCTGCCCAAAGCATCAGCGGAGAAAAACTACATGCCCTCCAGGACACCTACAGCACCAAATGTAACAGGAAGGCCAAGAAGATCATCAAGGACAACAACTACCCGAGCCACTGCCTGTTCAACCTGTTATCATCCAAAAGGCGAGGTCAGTACAGGTGCATCAAAGCTGGGACCAAGAGACTGAAAACAGCTTCTGTCTTGAGGCCATCAAACTGTTAAATAGCCATCACTAGTCGTATTCCACCATGTTACGTAACCATGCAACTTAGAGGCTGCTGCCCCGTATGTACATAGACTTGAAATCACTGGCCAATTTAATAATGGAACACAAGTCTTTTTTTGTTGCTTTACTCATCTCATATGTACAGTTGAAGTCTTAAGTTTACATACACCTTAGCCAAAAACATTTAAACTCAGTTTTTCACAATTTCTGACATTTAATCCTCGTAAGAATTCCATGTCTTAGGTCAGTTAGGATCACCACTTTATTTTAAGAATGTGAAATGTCAGAATAATAGTAGAGAGAATTACTTATTGCAGCTTTTATTTCTTTCATCACATTCCCAGGGGGTCAGAAGATTACATACACTCAATTAGTATTTGGTAGCATTGCCTTTAAATTGTTTAACTTGGGTCAAACGTTTCGGGTAGCCTTCCACAAGAAGATGGGTGAATTTTGGCCCATTCCTCCTGACAGAGCTAGTGTAACTGAGTCAGGTTTGTAGGCCTCCTTGCTCGCACACGCTTTTTTTATGTTCTGCCCACACATTTTCTACAGGATTGAGGTCAAGGCTTTGTGATGGCCACTCCAATACCTTGACTTTGTTGTCCTTAAACCTGTTGGGGCTAGGGGGCAGTATTGAAAATTTTGAAAAAAATATGTGCCCATTTTTAACTGCCTCCTACAACAACTCAGAAGCTAGGATATGCATATTATTAACAGATTTGGATAGAAAACACTCTGAATTTTCTAAAACTGTTTGAATGGTGTCTGTAAGTATAACAAAACTCATATGGCAGGCAAAAACCTGAGAAAAATACAACCAGGAAATGAGAATTTTGTGGCTGTACTATTTTTGAGTCATTGCTAATAGATCACACAGTGACAAAGGATTCATTTCGCACTTCCTACGGCTTCCACTAGATGTCAACGATCTTTATAAAGTTGTTTGAAGCGTCTATGATGAACAGGGACCGGATGACAAGGAAGAGAAGTTGACGTCCCTGGGATGTCGTCACTTCATTATTGTGCGCACCTGCGCATTCATGTGAGGCGAGACATTTTTCAAAAACGTTTTTCAAGACACAGGAGAGGTCGGGTTGAAATATTACTGATGTTTCACGTTAAAAATGGCCCTAAAGATTGATGCTAAACAACGTTTGACATGTTTGAACGAACGTAAATAGATTTTTTTTTTTACTTTTCGTCGTGACCCCCCCGCCCTACTTTTGAGTAGCCTACCGAAGCGCTAACAACATGGAACAACTTGGAGTTATTTGGACAGAAATTATTAACTTTGTCGAAAGAACCCACATTTGTTGTGGACCTGGGATTCCTGGAAGTGCCTTCTGATGGAGAAAATCAAAGGTAAGGGATTATTGATAATAGTATTATTGATATTAGATGGTGCTAACCTGTATATCCTAGCCTATTGTTCTTAGCATAGTACCCCGTTTATTGCAAAGTGTGATTTTCCCAGTAAAGTTATTTTGAAATCTGGCAATGCGGTAGCATTTATGAGATGTTAATCTATAATTCTTTGAATGACAATATTATAATTTAACCATGTTTTTGAATTGTAATTTTGTAAATTGTAACGCTGTTTCACCGGAAGCATTTGAGGGGAAAAAAAATCTGATTTTCACCACCTCTGTAAAATGCTGTTTTTGGATATAAATATGAACTTGATGGAACAAAAAATGCATGTATTGTATAACATAATGTCCTAGAAGTGTCATCTGATGAAGATTCTCAAAGGTTAGTGCATCATTTTAGCTGGTTATCTGCTTTTGGTGACGCCTGTCTTTAAATTGACAAAACATTACACACAGCTATTTTCAATGTACTCTCCTAACATAACCTAACTTTATGCTTTCGCCGTAAAGCCTCTTTGAAATCGGACAATGTGGTTGGATTTAGGAGATGTTTATCTTTCAAATGGTGAAAAATAGTTGATTGTTTGAGAAATTGAAATTATTAGATTCTTGCAGTTTTGAATTTCCCGCCATGGTCTCTTGACAATAAATCCCAATACCGGGATTAGAGCGGGAAGGGGTCCCCAACAGTTGTGGCCATTTTGCCACAACTTTGGAAGTATGATTGGGGTCATTGTCCATTTGGAAGACCCATTTGCAACCAAGCTTTAACTGCCTGCCTGATGTCTTGAGATGTTGCTTCAATATATCCACAACATTTTCCTACCTCATGATGCCATCTATTTTGTGAAGTGTACCGGTCCCTCCAGCAGCAAAGAAACCCCACAACATGATGCTGCCACCCCCGTTCAGTTTATGTCGATATAGCTAGTGAATCAGATGAAAAGTAGACTCCGGCTCAGTGGATTCAGCTTCTGGGTCTCGTTCTGGACTCAGTTCTGAATCATGCATTTTTGTCCCATCAGAGGAGGGTTGCATTCCAGCTCTGTCTTGCACGGTTTCAGCTTGGGGATTCGGTACCTACAGTTGAAGTCAGAAGTTTACATACACTTAGGTTGGAGTCATTAAAACTCGTTTTTTAACCACTCAACTCATTTCTTGTTAACAAACTATAGTTTTGAGAAGAGGGGAATTCTTCTTACCAAACCACATGACCTTTGTTTTGGAGGTGTTCAGAACAAGGTTAAGGGTAGAGAAAGCTTGTTGGACACTAAGAAAGCTTTGTTGTAGAGCATTTAAAGCAAAATCCGGGGAGGGGCCAGCTGAGTATAAGACTGAATCATCTGCATATACTGTATTTTATTGTGTCTGATTTATTGTGTCTGATGGCCTCTATGATAGCTGTGGTGCCTCTGGGACTTCTGTTGATGTATCTGTTTCAGTACTGGGTGATTGCCAACAACAGGACAGTGGTGGCATACATCAACAGGTAGGGAGTGACGCAGTCTCTATCTCTCATAAACCTGGCCCTTTATCTGCTCTTATGGAGCTCATTTCCTGTAGATTTTTCCAGATCTCTCAAAGTGGGTGCACATCTTCTTTCTGGGGGAGGGGGAGTCCTATGTATGGAGTGGAGACCACCCCTTGGTGGTGGCCCAGATAAGGGACCGGTTTGGCAGGGCAGACGTAGATCTTATACATTGCGAGAAAACGTGCATTGTTGTCTGTTCTTCTCAACAAGGGATCTGGGTGCCCTCTTGGGAACAGATGCTTTGGCATATCAGTGGCCTCGAACCCTGCTCCGGTGGGCCTGATTCAGTCCACCATGGAGAGGGTCCTTCAGAAGGGTCGTTGTTGATTTTGGTGGCTCCCCATATGCCCAGACAACCCTGGTTCCTCTGCCTGTGGGGGCGTTTAGTGTTGTCGGGCATTGCTTTTTCCACATTGTCTGTGGACCTGAAGGTCCTTTCCTACAGATTTGCCCTGCACATGGCCTTGGCATCGGCCAAGCGTATTGGGGATCTCCGTCAGTACACCCTTTATGTTTGGAGTTCGTGCCTGGCGACTCCAAAGTGATGTTTCGTCCTAAAGCAGCTTTTGCTCCTAAGGTTATGCCTATGTCTTACAGGTCCTTGGCTTAAAGAGCTGTTCCCTTTCTCACCTGCTTCCAGTGAACAACAGAGGTTGCATGGCCTGTGTCCACTCTAAGCAGAGTTTTTCCTCATTGGATGGTGGAGGCATATGACCGCAATTGACAAGGGTTGCCTAGTGGTGTGCGGCTCACTCCACTAGAGGTGTGGCGGCATTTTGGGCAATGTTCAGGGGCATGACGATTGGTAATATCTGTGCTGCAGCATGTTGGGGTTCCCCACGTACCTTTTGAGGTTGTATTGCTTTGATGTAACTGTTTCCAGTGTGGTGATAATCATTAAACCAACAAACTTTACTACAGTATGATTCAAATGGCATCATTGCATGCCTGACCATGTTAGCAATCATTATACATACATTTGAGAATGTTATACATTTGGTCAGGTTTTGGACAAATGGAAAAGTTCACCATATGCCACACAGTGTAGTGTAGTGGTGCGTGGAGATGTGGGTATACTCTAATTTAGCAAAAGATTTCCCAAACGGCCCACCCGGCAAAGGAAAGGTGTCATGTTTGAAAATTTCTAAGAGAAACAGTGACATACACTCTGAATGACCTAAAATAATAAATCCCTTATTGGTCTTTCACAGTCAGAACAACCCAAGCTGTAGTGCGTAAGTTGGCTAATAGTAGGCCTACTATTGAAACAGATAAATGAGGCTGTCAACTGAGACAGAATTTCACAGGTTTATGATTTTCCCCATTTTTGCCATTTTTTTCAGGTTTTTGCTCTTAAAGTCATGCTTTTTATTTATTTATAGAAAAACAGCAAAATTGAATCTAAGTCAATAACAATGCTTAAACCACATCAGGAGACCAATTTTGATGACTCGAAAAATGTTGTTTGGTTCAGCAAATGGCCACTGGATTGATGAAGATAATCATGCTATCTTTCTGCCAGGTAGGCATCGGCTAGTTTGTAACTAGTTAACATTTAATTGAGAAGGTTTTTGGAAACCATTTCTATCTACCAGAAGACAGTTAGGCCTATCATTAGCATCACTATATTTTTCCTGTTCCTGAATTATTTGAAACATGGATGTTTTACTTTATATTATAAAGCATGTCTTTCCTTGCTTCAAAGTATCCTACAGGCAAAATCAGACCATAGAAATGTGGAGGCAATTATTTAATAAAGACTTCCTAATGTTCTATTTGTATTTATTATGGATCCCCATTGGCTGCTGACAAGGCAGCAGATTATCTTCCTGGGTTACAGCAAAATAAAGGCAGTTACATACAATTAAAAACATGACATTACATTTCACAACAGATAATGTGTTCTCATGTTCTATTGGTTTTCTTTTCACTTTCTTTCATTGTCTAGCAGCCAAAGGCATTATTCTAGTCATATTAGAAACTCATGATAGTTGTTGCATCTTTAGATCTCCCCTCTTTCAAAATCTGTAACAGATATTTCCTTCACTGTCCATTAAACCACTCGCAGGTGTGGCGTCCATTTCACATACTGTGTTTCTCAATAATTGCATTTTGGAACATTCATGCGTAGGCCTACCACCCTGTGCACATTGCTGTGCCTGTAAAGAAATAATACTTTATCAACATTTAAGCTAAACATTCTGATCTATTCCATCAATGTTATTAATTGATATTGTGTATAACTCCCCTACACTAATTTGACATACATGGTGGGGAATAAGGAGCATACGCAACTCCCACTGAGAAATACATGGGTATTCAATTTATACCTGTATATACCCACCACTACACCACTGATGCCACAATTTTAGAATGGGGATGATAGCACTATAGACCAGCAGAGGTGTACCAGTTAAGTTAGAATTTCCCCACAGTCCCATTCTTGAGACTATAAGCCGCCAACGTTCCCTCTGGAAGTATGTGTAACGCGTGTCATGTGTGGAGGACCAAGACGCAACAGGGAAGTGTATACTCATCTTCTCTTTTTAATATATAAGAAGGATAAACAAAATAAACACATATACAATTAACAGAAACGATACTAACAGTTATGTCAGGTGACAAGCACAAAACAGAATACAACTACCCACCATCCACAATACAAACAAACCCCTAATTATAGGACCTTCAATCAGAAGCAACGAGGAGCCGCTGCTTCCAATTGAAGGTCCAGAACAAAACTGCACGTAGAAACAGAGTGACTAGAATAAACATAGAACATGCCCTAACATAGAACATATACCAAAACTCTAGACCACTCAAATCAAACACCCCTTGTCTATACACAGACTAACGATCCCCGAAACAATTAAACAAAATACCCCCTGCCACGTCCTGACCATACTAAACACTAACAAATAACACCTTACAGGTCAGAACGTGACAGTATGTGTGAATTTATGAATAAAAGCCCTCCCAATATCCACCATGCACAACTGCAGTCGCATTACTTAATACTTTAGGTTTCAAATGACACCGTAGGCAGTGGCAGACGTTGCCCGTGCTGTGTGTATATCATTTTGCCAAGACATAAAGACCAATGATGTGTCCCCATCCTAGACAATGGCGGCACATCTGGCAACATATGTTTTTGGCATCTGCGTTGCACCATGGTACCGTATTAACACAACACTGCTCTAGATTACATTATGCTCCGTGTGGGATTTCCCAAGCCCCCTTGGTTCAGGTAAAGGACATTGCCAACGGCTGACTTGTTGCTAGACTCCCATCCAGTGTGAGTGAGTCAGACAAAGCGCTATTGCTAGGCTAAAGCTTTAGTACAATGCTTATCACATCGGTTGATTGTTTGGGGATTTCTTGAATTCAGTCTCATAATCCCTGTTTATGCTGTACCTCTTTATAACATGCATCCCTTGTCCTGATCAGCATAGACACATGCCTCAACGATGCACTTAGCAAACATTCTCTCTGCATAGTGTTTTGGGAAACGCATGATACATGTTCGGCCGTTGTAGGAAAGAAGCATCGTTTAAACAGTTATAAGCCTAAATTCCATGAAATTGGGAAAAAAGGCCCTGGACAGTGAAACCATATGAATCACCATTATCCTGCCTTCTAAAATCATTGACAGGTGGCACCATTGATTTATGGCATCAAAATGTGTCTTAAAATAAATAAAAAATATTATTTCGAAAGAATAGCTGTAAAATAATTTGCATACAGGGAGGCCCCCAGGAAATCTATTCACAATGCAAACACAGTGGTCGGATTTGAAACACATTTTAATACCATGTGTAGACACTTCTGAAAATGTGGGCACAATCAGAATGCGGACAAGATCAGGACAAAGGATGTTAGTGTCCGGTATAAACCAGGCAATACATACTGACCTTGGTAGAGTAAACTGACACTGTTTGAAATAAACATTGATCTTCGGATTAGGGCCTTGAACATGGTATCATGTTCATCACAGTGACCTCTGAACATGTGAAGGTCATGGGATAGAGCTGAACATGTCTAATCAAGCCAAATCCAAGATTATATGTCGCGTACACAGATTGACATCTGAACATGTGATGGTCATGGGATAGAGCTGAAAATGTCTAATCAAATCAAAGTTTATTGGTCATGTACACAGATTTGCAGATGCTATCACAGATGCAGCGAAATGCTTGTGTTTCTAGCACCAACAGTGCAGTAATACCTAGCAACAAAAAAACATTACACACATAATCCAGAAAAAAAAGAAGTTATATAGGATGAGCCATGAGTAGAATACAGTATACAGTGCCTTTGGAAAGTATTCAGACCCCTTGACATTTTTCACATTTAGTTATGCCTTATTGTAAAATGGATTAAAAATGTTTTAAATCTTCAGCAATCTACATACAATACCCCACAATGACAAAGCGAAAACAGAAATACCTTATTTACATACAGTGCCAGACAAAAGTTTGGACACACCTACTCATTCCAGGGTTTTTCTTTACTTTTACTATTTTCTACATTGTAGAATAATAGTGAAGACATCAACACATATGGAATCATGTACTAACCAAAAAAGTGTTAAACAAATCTAAATATATTTTATATTTGAGATTCTTCAAAGTAGACACCCTTTGCCTTAATGACAGCTTTGCACACTCTTGGCATTCTCTCAACCAGCTTCATGAGGTAGTCACCTGGAATGCATTTCAATTAACAGGTGAGCCTTGTTGAAACTTAATTAGTGGAATTTCTTTCCTTCTTAAAAACCTCTTGGGGATAGAATCCCACTTACAGGATTGCTAGAATGGCGAGAAATTCAAAACAGCAAAAATCTAATAATTTCAATTTCTCAAACAATCAACTATTTTACACCATTTAAAAGATGAACATCTCCTTAATCGAACAACATTGTCCGATTTCAAAGAGGCTTTACGGCGAAAGCATAAAGTTAGATTATGTTAGGAGAGTACATAGCCAAAAAAGTACACACATCCATTTTCAATTCAAGGACAGGCGTCACCAAAAGCAGAAAACCAGCTAAAATTATGCACTAACCTTTGACAATCTTCATCAGATGACACTCCTAGGACATTGTTAGACAATACATGCATTTTTTGTTCTATCAAGTTCATATTGATATCCAAAAACAGCATTTTACATCGGCGCATGTCGTTGAGAAAATGTGTCTCCCCCAAAACTGCCAGTGAATTTACAAAAAATACTCATTATAAAACTGTTATTCAAAGAATTATAGATTAACATCTCCTGAATGCAACTGCATTGACAGATTTCAAAATAACTTTACTGGGAAAGCACACTGCAATAATCTGTGTTCTCTGCTCAGAAAAATACACTACGCAATACAGATAGCCGCCATGTTGGAATCATCTAAAATCATAAATAACATTAGAAATATTCCCTTACCTTTAACCCTTATACTGGCCAGAACGTGACAATGACAGCCCACTTGAAGTTTGCCAAAAGGCACCTAAAGTCTCTCAGACAAGAGAAACAAGATTCTCTGGTCTGATGAAACCAAGATGTAACTCTTTGGCCTGAATACCAAGTGTCACATCTGGAGGGCGGGGGCGTACGGTGAAGCATGGTGGTGGCAGCATCATGTTCCGGGGATGTTTTTCAGCGGCAGCGACTGGGAGACTAGTCAGCATCGAAGCGAAGATTAACAGAGCAAAGTACAGAGAGATCCTTAATGAAACCCTGCTCCAGAGTGCCTAGGACCTCACACTAGGCCAATGTTCACCTTCCATCAGGACAACGACCCTTGAGTGGCCCAGCCAGAGCCCGGTCTTGAACCCAATCAACCATCTCTGGAGAGACCTGAAAATAGCTGTGCAGCAATGCTCCCCATCCAACCTGACAGAGCTTGAAAGGATCTTCAGAGAAGAATGGGAGAAACGGCCCAAATACAGGTGTGCAAAGGTTGTAGCTTCATGCCTAAGACTTAAGGCTGTAATCGCTGCCAAAGGTGCTTCAACAAAGTACTGAGTAAAGTGTCTGAATACTTATGGAAATGTGATATTTCAGTTTTTTAATTGTAATAAACCTGTTGTTGCTTTGTCATAATGGTTTGTGTGTAGATTGATAAGGGAAAAATAAACAATGTAATACATTTTAGAATAGGCTGTAGCATAACAAACTGTGGAAAAAGTCAAGGGGTCTGAATACTGAAGGCACTGTACATATGAAGTGGGTGAAACAGTATGTAAACATTATCAAAGTGGCCAGTGTTCAATGACTCTATCTACTGTCTCTAAGATGCAGGGTAGAGTACCAGGTGGTGGCCGGCTTGAAAAGTGACTAAGGTTCAGGGCAGGGTACTAGGTGGAGGCCAGCTGTGTTAGTCTCACCAGCCTGGTCTCATAAACTAAACGTAACATAGTAAATGTACACTAAAATTAGTATGAAATGTTAGGTTTGGTATGGTTACATAAGACAGATGGTTACTTAAAACCTCTTACATCTACACGTTCCGCTAGCGGAACGTCTGCTCCAATATCCAATGATGGGCGGGGCGCGAAATACAAACTCCTCTAAAATCCGAAAACTTCCATTTTTCAAACATATGACTATTTTACAGCTATTTAAAGACAAGACTCTCCTTTATCTAACCACACTGTCCGATTTCAAAAAGGCTTTACAGCGAAAGCAAAACATTAGATTATGTCAGCAGAGTACCCAGCCAGAAATAATCAGACACCCAATTTTCAAGCTAGCATATCATGTCACATAAACCCAAACCATAGCTAAATGCAGCACTAACCTTTTATGATCTTCATCAGATGACACACCTAGGACATTATGTTATACAATACATGCATGTCTGTTCAATCAAGTTCATATTTATATCAAAAACCAGCTTTTTACATTAGCATGTGACGTTCAGAACTAGCATTCCCACCGAACACTTCCGGTGATTTTACTAAATTACTCACGATAAACGTTCACAAAAAGCATAACAATTATTTTAAGAATTATAGATACAGAACTCCTCTATGCACTCGATATGTCCGATTTTAAAATAGCTTTTCGGATGAAGCACATTTTGCAATAATCTAAGTACATAGCCCAGCCATCACGGGCTAGCTATTTAGACACCCAACCAGTTTAGCCTTCACCAAAATCACATTTCCTATAAGAAAAATGTTCTTACCTTGCTTGTTCTTCGTCAGAATACACTGCCAGGACTTCTACTTCAATAACAAATGTAGGTTTGGTCCCATATAATCCATCGTTATGTTCCATCAAGACGTTTTGTTCGTGCGTTCTAGACACTATCCCAACGCTAAATCTCGGCCACGAGCATGACGCAGAATTTGACAAAAAATGTCTAAATATTCCATTACCGTACTTCGAAGCATGTCAACCGCTGTTTAAAACCAATTTTTATGCAATTTATCTTGTAGAAAAGTGATAATATTCCGACCGGGAATCTGCCTGTCTGTATACTGAGGGAAAAACCGAAAGCCGGGGGCGGGGCGGGTCGCGAGCGTAAGGCTTAGTCCACTGAGTGACAACTTAGCTTTTGCTCTCCTTTGTTTCAGCCAGGGCTTTGAATTACGTCATTCCTGTTTTTCCCGGGCTCTGAGACTTCATTGGAGACGTGGGAAGTGTCACGTAACAGCAGAGATCCCTTGTAATAGATAGAGAGAATCAACCAGGGCAAGAAATGTTCAAACAGGGTACTTCCTGAACAGAAGCATCTCAGGTTTTTGCCTGCCATAGGAGTTCTGTTATACTCACAGAAACCATTCAAACAGTTTCAGAAACTGTGGAGTGTTTTCTCTCCAAAGCTAATAATTATATGCATATTCTAGTTTCTGGGCAGGACTAATAATCAGATTAAATCGGGTACGTTTTTTATCCAGCCGTGAAAATACTGCCCCCTAGCCATAAGAGGTTAAGCCAAAAACGAGCGGTTCCGAGTTCAAATCTCATCACTTACACCTATCCTTAATTATAACCCCTAACCGCTATTCTAGCTAATGTTAGCCACCTAGCTAGAATTTGTAACATATCATACATTTTGCCAATTTGTTACATATTGTGCGTTTAGCAAATACATAACCTATAATTGAGATTCTAATTCGTAGCATATCATACGGAATGGATGATGGACATCCACAAGTTATTACATACCATACGAAATGTCAAATATTGTACTAAATGGAGTGTCTCGGATTTAGATAATGACCTTCAGACAATTTAAGTTGCAAATTCCCCCTCTAATTTTGTTTAATTTCCATGGTCATTCATGGCTCCACGGTATATGCAAGGATCTAGCACGGCTGTAACTCCAAACCCATTACAGACCGCTCTTCCCCTCTATCCTCTCCGATGAGACATAAGGTGAACATAAAGGAGAAGGGAGTCCCAGGAGTCACCTACACTGTAAATCCACTCAGAAGAAGATATTACACATGGATTTACAGGTGCATAGAGGCAATGCATATAGTACTTTTCCCGTACATAATATTACCCTTTATAGGGCTTAAGAGCTGCCTTGCATGTGTGTTTCAAAGTTCACATTCAGGAACAAGCTCTTCATGAAAGGTGTGATGGGAAAGTGTCACTTACCATGTCATTTTGATGAATAGTGTGTTCCAAGTCATTGAGAGACATACATTTGATAGAAATGAAAGCACCAGGACATACGTAAGTAACACATCCAGTAGAGTTAGTTTACTAAATTAGTGAGTGCTAGAGGTCTTTAACATAGCAATAAGTTCACATTACAGTAACTTTTTACCTAAACCTAACAGTTACAATTTATTACAGTACGGTTATAATGCATAATAAGACTGGTGTTACGTTCCCCAGTTTCTGTGTTGTGGTTTGTGTTTTATCATGCATGTATTTCAGGAAATGGATTCCTGAAATTCTCTACGAGCAGCTGATTGGTCAATCAACATTGATTGTTTGGAGAGCTGACCCCGCCCCCTCATCAGGACGCAGCTGTCTCCAATTACTAACTTCTTCTGAAGCTATATAAGCCCCAGTTCTGTTGCTCAGAAGGAGAGATGATTGCTGAGAGACAAGGCTAATGGCTGAGGGTTATAGCATGTTGGTTGTTTCTAAGAATTTTGGTATGTACAGTGTTCGTTGTTGCTGAGGGAGCTGATTGGTTGTGTGTGTCAATAGGATGCAGTGTTTTGATTATTGACTTACATTTGTGTAATTCTGTTTCATTTGTTCCCAGGGGGGAAGGGGAAGGCACCTAGGGAGTGCTTAGGCAAGAGGCCCGCGGGCATACATATACCCGTAGTAGTTTGCTGTCTATGCACACTAGGAAAGACCTGGGCGGACCATCCCCTGTATTTTGGTTAGTGCACCAGGTGGTGCTAGTTAGGTAAGTAGTGGGTAGGCAGTTAAGGTAGGAGAGGGGGCTTTGATATTTACTTTCTTTGCTTTGGTTCCTTCCAGCCCCTTTTCCCCAAACCTTACCACGTGAAGGAATAAATTCCCTGTTAACGGTATTCTCTGCCTATTCGTCATACTTGTTCACACCTACACTTCCCTACCTTATTCACAACAAGGAGAGTTAAGTTGTAGCAGGGTGTTGCGTTCCCTCTTTCTAGAGGCGTGCGTAACAACTGGTCAGAACACTATATGAGCCCTTTACAAACTCTTATTACCATCTCATGACTAAATAACCAAAAAATTCCTACATATACAAAATGTCATATTATAAGCTTAAATATTAGAAGACATTCACCATGCTGATACCACTACAAAAAGAAGTTCCCTTGCGTGAAAAATAAAGTTATTCTATTCAAGTCATAATACCGGAAAGCTTTACCAATATTTTATTCATTGAGTTACCGTGAAATTTTACCGTAAAACACAAATGTGTTTAACAGTAACACTTTACCTGAAGTAGGGATAACAAGTTACATAGCTTATGTTGCCATATGTGCATGGCTAACTCAAGCTAGATTAACATTGATTGTGTCATGTCAGTTTCAAGTCAATTGTAATAGCCATACATGAGTTCTTATGTCACCTATATCATGCTTATGACATAATAGTTCAAGTAGACTAATATACCCTATAACACAGCTTATTAAAAAAAACACACATATTGGCTGGTAATTGAGCCTAGTAACTCAAATTGTGCTAACACTAAACCTTCATAACACAGTCATATGAATGACATTAATGTCAAACATGCCATGACTGTGAAAGGTTGTTATGGCATGTTTTGGCAGCTGTCATATTCTATTGACGACTTCTTATGAAGTCTGTATGTCAGTACCCTTACTGTAAAGTGTTAATTTGTATTTCTGTCCCTACATCCCCTTCCCCTTCATTACCCTGAAGAACCCTACAATAAACCAGACCTGGGTTCAAATAGTTTTTGAATTCTTTCAACCACTTTGAGTATTTGCTTGAACCTGCCTGGAGTGCCAGGTGGCCAGAGCGTACACTTTTGGGACTATTCCATTGGTTCCACTTTGCCAGGTAAGCTTAATCAAGCACAGCTAAAGAAGTTAAAAGATTTCAAACATTTTTGAACCCAGCTCTGCAACCAACCAACCACTCAGCCCTCCGTGTGGAGCTGAGGCCATCCGACTCGGTTACAACCCCAACACAATTCCACCAGGCAGCGATGGCTAGATAGAGGGAAATAACAGAGAGACAGGCACAACCGGAGAGTGAGAGAGAGAGAAAGAGAGAGTGAGTGAGAGCGTAAAAGAAAAGACGGGGAGAGATCGGAGGAAAATGTCTTGTTTCTAATCACTCTGCTGCAGACCTGCTCTGCAGAATGATTCCTGTGCATCTGGAGGGGTAAGCATCAAGCAAAAAAAAAATTGAGAGAGAGAGGTGTAGAGAGCAGGAGCAAAGACAATCTATGCCTATCTGTCAGTCGATTGGCCAGTTAAAAATGCATACAATTACTTCCACCATGCTCGGGCGAGGAGGCATTTACATATGCATACGTGAGGGTACTGCCTGGGTGTCAAAACGAAGGAAGGAAGGAGGGAGGGAGATGCATTCATCTTTAAACACTCAACATGCAGATTTGTTACAGACAATGGGAGAGACAAAATAAAAAATAGTGTGTAAGGAACGGGAGGAAAAAAGAGGCAAATGGTTTGGCAAAATTCGATTTAAAGTAGAAATGAGTGACATCACCGATTGACAGCCCTCTTTTGTTTATGAGCTTTGCGTCGTCTTAAGGATTGTATATCGTTATATACTCATTATTATAGTTGCATTTAATTTCCAGACAAAAATGTATTGTATACTTCTGTATTTGAAATTCTATTGCATACACAAACAGCGCAACACACACAACAACAAAATCAATTCTGAAACATTTGAACATTTGGAAAGGCATTCCCCAAACAATTTCCGTAATTTTATTCATGTATGTGTATTATTCAAAACGTGAATTATAGTGATACATATGTGAATCCTTGCCTAATCATGAAGGTTCTGGGAAAGAAAATGTAAGAGAGAAAACCTGACCCCCACAGTACGATGGATATACCGCACTCATCACTATTTCATGCTGTGTCTATAATTTATTTCAGAGCCATAGTCCAATTCAGATTCCAGGCGCATTTCACAAGCATGTATTCCCTCTCTGTATGAATTCCTACAGTATTTGGATTAAATAAATATTTCATTCAAATAACCATCTTTGAAATAACAGTATTAAGCTGCCAGACTGACAATAGCATGGTTTATTTTTTATTTAACCTTTATTTAACTAGGCAAGTCAGTTAAGAAAAAATGTAATATAAATATAGGACAAAACACAGATCACAACAAGAGAGACAACACTACATAAAGAGAGACCTAAGACAACAACATAGCAAGGCAGCAACACATGATAACACAGCATGGTAGAAACACAACATAACAACAATATGGTAGCAACATAACATGGTAGCAGCACAAAACATGGTACAGTCAACAGCACAAAGGTCAAGAAGGTAGAGAAAACAATACATCACACAAAGCAGCCACAACTATCAGTAAGAGTGTCCATGATTGAGTCTGAATGAAGAGATTGAGATAAAACTATCCAGTTTGAGTGTTTGTTGCAGCTCGTTCCAGTCGCTAGCTGCAGCGAACTGAAAAGACGAGCGACCCAAGGAGTGTGTGCGCTTTGGGGACCTTTAACAGAATGTGACCGGCAAGACGGCTGTTGCATGTGGAGGATGATGGCTGCAGTAGATATCTCAGATAGGGGGGAGTGAGGCCTAAGGGGGCCTTAAATAAGCATCAACCAGTGGGTCTTGTGACGGGTATACAGAGTTGACCAGTTTACAGAGGAGTATAGAGTGCAGTGATGTGTCCTATAAGGAGCATCGGTGGAAAATCTGATGGCCGAATGGTAAAGAACACTTGTTGGAGAAAGCTTGTTAAGTAAGCTTTGTTGTAGAGCATTTAAAGCAAAATCCGTGGAGGGGCCAGCTGAGTATAAGACTGAATTATCTGCATATACGTAAATGGATGAGAGAGCTTCCTACTGCCTGAGCCGTGTTGTTGATGTAAATTGAGAAGAGCATGGGGCCTAGGCTTGAGCCTTGGGGTACTCCCTTGGTGAAAGGCAGTGGCTGAGACAGCAGATGTAATGACTTTATACACTGCACTCTTTGAGAAAGGTAGTTAGCAAACCAGGCCAAATACGCCTCAGAGTCACCAATACTGCGTAGCCGGCCCACAAGAATGGAATGGTCTACTGTATCAAAAGCTTTGGCCAAGACAATAAAAATAGCAGCACAATATTGCTTAGAATCAAGGGCAATGGTGACATCATTGAGGACCTTCAAGGTTGCTGTGACACATCCCTAACCTGAGCGGAAACCAGATTAGCATACCCGAGAGTATACTATAGACATCAAGAAAGCCAGTCAGTTGATTATTGACAAGTTTTTCCAACACTTTTGATAAACAGGGCAAAATAGAAATAGGCCTATAACAGTTAGGATCAGCTTGGGCTCCCCCTTTAAATAAAGATCTATGGCTGCCTTCCAAGCAATGGGAACCTCTCCACAGAGGAGAGACAGGTTTAAAAGGTCAGAGATAGGCTTGGTGATGATAGGGGTAGCAACCTTATAGAAGAAAGGGTCTAAACCATCTGACCCAGATGTTTTTTGGGGATCAAGTTTAAGGAGCTCCTTTAGCACCTCGGACTCAGTGACTGCCTGCATGGATAAACTTTGTAGCGGGGCAGGGAAAAAAGAGGGAGAAGCATCGAGGATAGTCGCGTTAGAAGGGATGGGACATGAGGAAATGTTGGACGGGCAAGGAGGCATGGCTGAGTCAAATAGGAATCCTGACTTAATGAAGTAGTGATTAAAGAGCTCAGCCATGTGCTTCTTGTCAGTAACAACCACATCATCAACATTAAGGGACACGGGCAGCTGTGAGGAGAAGTGTTTATTCTCCAGGTCTTTAACCGTTTTCCAGAACTTCTTGGCATTAGACCCACAGAGAGAGAACTGCTCCTTAAAGTAGCTAACTTTTGCCTTCCGGATAGCCTGAGTGCACTTATTTCTCATTTGCCTGAATGATAGCCAGTCAGCTTCAGTATGCGTGTGCCGACCCTTTCGCCAAATGCAATTCTTGAGGTGGAGTAACTCTGCAAGATCACGGTCGAACCAGGGGCTGAACCTGTTTTTTGTTTTTTTTTCAAATATTTTTTTATTGAACACATACACAAGAATGGTGTATAGGTATAAAAGACAAGTATAGTATAGGTGTATAGGTATAAAAGACAAGTTTACAGTTCTTATCTAAACATAAGAGAACAGACATTAACCAAAAGACCCAGAGTTCTGGGCACAAAACAAATATTACAAAACAAGACATACAAAACAAGGACAGGTAGAAAGAAAAAAAGGGTAGATGTAGCCCCCCCACTTAATCCCCCCTTATTCCACCCTATTCCCCTCCCAACTGCTCGGGTGGCGGGGCCAGCACATGCTGCCCAAAGGTAGATTACCGTATGACAATTGCGAGTGCGTTAAGTGCAAATTCACAGCGCCGTCTGGTCCAAGTAAGAGAGGAAAGGCTGCCAGATTTGATCAAATGTTGATAATTTATTGTTGAGAATATATCTAATTCTTTCTAAGTGTACAGTGTTTGCCAATTCGCTGAGACATAATTTGGTAGATGGCGCTTCCCTCTTTTTCCAAAACAACAAGATACACTTTTTTGCCGAAATGAGACTGTAAGAGATGAGTTGTTTTTGGGAGTTGGTTAATCCGTTTAGGGAATCGGACACTCCCAGGATTATCAGAAGCGGGTCTGGGTCTATTGAAGTCTCCAGAACTTCAGAGAGGATGCCAAAAATTCCACACCAATACCCATACAAGTTAGAGCATAGAGCAAAGCAGTGGAGTAGTGTACCCTGCTCAGCCTGACATTTATCACACATAGGGGATGTACCAGGAAATATCCTATGTAGTTTGGTTTTGGAATAGTGTAATCTGTGTAATACCTTGAATTGTATGAGACAATGTCTGGAGTTAATGGAGCAGGTGTGGATATACTCCAAGCTGTCCTCCCAGTCTGCCACCGAAATATCAGTCCCTAGTTCTTCCTCCCATTTTGCCTTAATGGCATCAGTAGAGGGTGCGCTAACAGATTGAAAAGCATCATATATACGAGATATCAGTTTGTCTGAGGTGGGGCATATTTTTATGCATCTGTCAAACGTGGAAGGTTTAGCATTCTCAAATGTTGGGAGGTGTTTTCTAACAGTCTCTAATCTGTAGGTATCTGAAAAAAGTTACTTCTGGGAAGATTATAAGTTTCCCTCAGCGATTCAAAGGAAGCAAAGGTTCCCCCTATATATAAATCCCCTATGGTACTTATCCCCAACTCTCCCCACCGCTCAAAGGTGTTATCAAGGTTAGAGGGGGCAAAGGAGGGATTCCTTGCAACAGGAAGCATGAATGATATTGGTCTAAGCTCAAAGTGTACTTTAATTTGCTTCCAGATTCGGACTGTGCTATGTATAATAGGATTGTTACGGTAAAGTGACATCTCCAGATTGACAGGTGACAAAATCACAGCACCAATAGAGAAGGGGTGGCACTCCTCTCGCTCCATACTAAGCCAGCTGGGTGGCGGGTGTGCGTCATCCAGCAAAAACGTAACAGCGCGGAGGTTGGCGGCCCAGTAGTAAAATATAAAGTTTGGGAGAGACAATCCTCCTTCCATCTTGGATTTACAGAGGTGTTTTTTACCTATCCTGTGTGTTTTACAATCCCAGATGAAAGGATTGATAATAGAGTCCAGTTGTTTATGAAAGGATTTAGGTATGAATATTGGGATGTTCTGGTATAGGTAGAGCAGTTGTGGGAGGAAGACCATTTTAATGACATTAATTCTTCCGAGCAGAGAAATTGGGAGAGTTCTCCAAAATTGTATGTTTGCCTTAAGTTTTTGCATCAGAGAGGGGAAATTCTCTTTAAACAGTAAGGAGTATTGTTTGGGAACTACAATTCCAAGGTAGGTAAATTTATCTGAAGATAGCTTAACTGGAAGATGTTCTAGCCAGGAGGTGTTTTGCAACCGTATGGGCATTAATTCACTCTTGTTCAAATTTATTCTGTATCCTGAGAAGGTACCAAACAAATGAATCACCTCCAGAATAGCTGGAATACTATCTTGGGGTTCTGTTACATAGAGGAGAATGTCATCTGCGTATAGGGAAATCTTATTTAGAGTATCTTTAGTATTATAGCCGTGTATTGCTGCATGAGATCTGATCGCTTGAGCGAGAGGTTCAATAATTAGGGCGAAGAGCATAGGCGACAGCGCACAACCCTGCCTTGTCCCTCTGTAAAGGTTAAATCGGGGCGACAATGATTGGTTAGTGAGTATTCTCGCACAGGGGTTCCTATATAAAAGCTGGATCCACTTTATGAACCCATCTCCAATATTACATTTCTGTAGGACCTTGAATAGATAGGGCCACTCAACTTGGTCAAAGGCCTTTTCAGCGTCAAGAGATATAACGGCAAGGTCCACGTTAGGTAACCTCTGAGAATACATAATGTTGAATAGGCGCCTGAGATTGAAGAATGAGTTTCTGTTAGGGATAAAGCCGGTCTGGTCTGAATGGACCAATTTGCCAATTAAAGTGCTCAGCCTGTTAGCCAAAGTTTTTGCTAAAATCTTTTGGTCTGTATTAAGGAGGGATATTGGTCTGTATGACCCTACCTCTTCCGGATCCTTACCCTTCTTATGTATAACTGTAATAAACGCCTCATCCAAAGTGGATGGGAGCACTCCATCCTCGTTGGCCCGAACCAACATTTTGTGTAGGTAGGGAGAGAGCATGTTGCTGAATGTTTTGTAGAATTCACCCGGGTATCCATCTGGGCCCGGGGTCTTGCCGCTCTTTAGAGATTTTGTTTCTCTAATTTCTTCAAGAGATATTTCCTTATTCAGGAAGTTAGAGTCTTCCTGGTTCAGGGCAGGAAGATTACAGTCCTCCAAAAAGTTTTGCATAATTAAGGGGTTAGGATCCGCTTTAGATGTATATAAAGTCTCATAAAACTGACGGAATCTGTCATTTATGTCTTTGGGAAAAGAGAGTAATTCCCCAGATGCAGATTTAACTTTGTGAAACATTCGGTCACTCACATTCTTACCAAGTTGTCTGGCGAGTAGTTTGTGTGGTTTGTCACCAAACTCAAAATATAGAGAAAAGATTTAGCAATTTTAGCAGAGAGGATCTGATTGTATTTCAATTTTAAAGACATAATTTTTTTATGTTTCTCCCTAGATGAGTGTCTAGCATTCTCCCTATCCTGTAAGTGAATTTGTCCCTCCAGTTCTACCAATTCTCTTCTGTTTTTCCTACTCCTGGCAGTCTGAAAGGAGATGATACAGCCTCTCAAATAAGCCTTCAGCGTTTCCCACAGTAATGCTGGGGAAGTCTCTGTGTTGTCGTTGGTATTAAAGAAAAATATAATTTGGTCTTTAAGATGTTCACAGAATGTTGGTTCTGTGAGGAGCTGAGGATTCAACCTCCAGACCCTCTCGTTTGGTACAATGTCACCCAATCTCAGGGAGAAGGTGAGTGGACTGTGGTCAGAGATTATAATATCATGATATCTCACATTACGGGTATAGGGGAGTAGTTTAGCATCAACCAAAAAGTAGTCAATTCGAGTATAAACATTGTGAACATGAGAGTAAAAGGAGTATTCCCTACCCGTCGGGTTAGAGATCCTCCATATATCAAATAAGTTCGAATTTTTTATGTAGGTATTTAAGAATTCGCTTGAATAGGAGGTAGGGGTTCGCCGGGTAGAGGATCTATCCAAATATTGGTCTAGTACACAGTTGAGGTCCCCTCCAATGACCAGGTTAGTATGGGAGATATCTGGAATCAGGGCAAGGACTCTTTTGAAAAAAGAGGGGTTATCAATGTTTGGCCCATAGATATTAAGTAGAGTTACAGAAGTAGAGTGGATCTCTCCTATTACGATCACATAACGACCCTCTTTGTCCACAATAGTGGTTTTATGTTGAAAGGGAATTCCTTTCCGTACCAGAATCGCTGTGCCTCTCGTTTTGTTAGAGTGATACACTTGCCCCACCCACTTACATTTAAGTCTGTTATGAGAATTGTTTTTCAGATGGGTTTCTTGCAAAAATATAATTTCAGACGAGAGTGCTTTCAAGTGGGCTAGGACCTTGCCTCTCTTAATTGGTTAATTTAAACCCTTGACATTCCAGGAAGTGAATGTAAGCCCTCCTCTCATTTGTAGTTCCTATGGTGGCCTGCATAGCATGTAAGTTACTAAAAAGGTAGGAAAGCGCACCAAACCATCATGATCAGCATATGTAGCACCTACACCCGAGCAGTATCCAACCCACCCCTCCCCCCTTGCAAGCACCTTTACTCTCCACCCTGTTCCCCTACTTTCCCCAACATTTACCCCTCCCATCAACCCACATTTAACAGGCATACACAAAAAGGAGAGAAAAAAACATGAAAATAAAAATAATAAACACATTGTCTGGCCGATGCCAAAAAAGCACGGCGCGACCTCGAACAAGAGGTAAAACAAAAATAAAATCCCAACTATACGTTCACCTCTCATTATCCTAGAACTTCTACTAACATCTGAACTGAGGAGGCTCCCGCACTTAAAGTGTTCAGATAGCATCTATTAAACCTAAACAGAATAAGTTGCAACTTAAACATATTGTGCATTTAAGCTTTATCTTGGGTCAATCCCTGAGATAAACAAGATATAGCATCACAAGATTACATTGCTAAGCAATGCCGGTCTAAACATAAACCATCAGCAACCGACATAGACAGCAGTACAGTTACATATTGTGGGTTAGGAGATGGGAACAAGGATTTTGATAACTTGAACGTACCCCCCAATCCAAAAAAATAAAAAATAAAAATAATAAAAATAATAATAAAAAAAAGACAATTTTTTCCCCCTCTAAATAACATTTAAAAAATTACCTTTTTAATAACTAAAAAAACAATAGTGATATATATATATATATATACATACATACATACACACATACATACACACATACATACACATATATATATATATATATATATATATATATATATATATATACATACATACATACATACATACATACATACATACATACACACACATATACATATATATATACACACAAACACATATACACACAGACATACATACATCCATACACATACACACACATGTACATACATACATACATACATACATGCATACATGCATACACGTGCACACACATCCACATATACACACACACACACATGTGCATACCTACCTACACACACCCATGCGCAAGTATATACACACATACCCACACATGTACATACACATACACACACACACTTACGCACATACATCTACGTACACATACACACACTTATAGAAATACATATTTTTAAAAAACACTAATTTAAAATATACACATACCTAATACTAAAATGCTAAGAGAAAATAATAATAAAGTACACATAGTAATTATATGTACGCACACCTACACAGACACAAGCACCACGGAGGTCTGGTGGGAATCTAATCGTGAGAGTGGACCAGGCTATGACAAAGGCAGAACAGCACAAAACATGAACTTGCTATCCAGGTGTCTGCGTCTGCCCCTTCCCAGCCATCACCCCCAGACCCCCGCAAGCAATAAATATCTGGTATGGTAATAGGAGTAATGTAAGAATTAAAAAATAAATAACGAAACAAAACAAAAATGGGGGAACATGAGTATATCCATCCGAAAGTGTCAATGATCAGACCTGGAAGGCCTCCCAAACAGGCACCACCCCGAACCCAGTCGGAATTAAAGTGAAATTGACGTTAAATGAGAGCTCTAACCGCCCTCCATTGGTCAGCTCAGCGTGTTACATGTTCCGCAGGCCTTGTTGAGACGTTTAGTACGGTTTCACCCATTATGGTATAGTATGGGTTCAAATCCATGAGCAGACCCTAACACACAATGACAAGGCACTCTAACCTGTACGGGGGTTTGGCGTATATTCCTGGATAAACTTCTCTGCGTCCAAAACCGAGGAGAGCCAAATCTTCTCTCCGGAAGGCGGGGTAATTCTTAGTCTTGCAGGGAAGAGCAAGGCTGGGCGAAGATGGAGTTTGTAGAGTTTGGTCATGACATATCTGTAGTCTTCCCTGTGGCTCAGTTGGTAGAGCATGGTGTTTACAATGCCAGGGTTGTGGGTTCGATTCCCACGGGGGGCCAGTACAAAAAAAAATAAAAAAAATGCATGAAATGAAATGTATGCATTCACTACTGTAAGTCGCTCTGAATAAGAGTGTCTGCTAAATGACGTAAATGTAATGTAAATGTAGCCGGTGCTTTGCCACATCGGGCGCATAATCCTCGTAGGTTGCCCCTCAATCGAGCCTCGCGCAGGATAAGATCCTTGGTCTTGAAACTGTGACAACAGATGATTACTGGGCGAGGACGTTGGCCCGGTCGAGGCACTGGGACAAGGGCGTGATGTGCACGGTTCAGTTGGGGATCTGAAGCCAAAACATTCGATCCCATTGCATCCTTCAATAGCTTGGCGAAGAAGTCGGTGGGGCGAGAGCCATCCTCTACCCCCTCTGCCAGACCAACAACGCGAAGGTTATGCCGTCTGGATCGGCCCTCCAGAAAGCCTCTGCACACTATCCTGCAATGATGTGCATAGCTTCTCCAACTCGTCGATCCTACCAGCGTTGAATTCAGAAGCTTTCTCAAGGTGCACAATACTCTGGCCCTGCGAGGCAACCATTCGAATGGTGCTCTCAATTTTAGTGTCCAGTTCAGCAATAGTAGCCTTAAGATCCTCAGCTATAGCAATACGTAGTTCTCCCAAAGCCCGGGTAAGTTCTGTAAGTGTCACGTTGTTACCTGTGCCTTCCTCCATGTCTGTCTCGTTGTTTGGCGGGGAGTAGGCCTCCGAAGTGGATTTATTGTCCTTTGGTCGCTTATTACTCGGCATTTTCACATAGAAAGTTACAATATTGTATTAGAAAGAAACGTTTGTTGTAAAAAGTGCTATAAAGTAGGTTAGATTATTTCGCAAAAAAGTTGCAGGAGCCTCTCACACACAGCCGTTCACTCCAACATGCTAGCTCCGCCCCCCGCTGAACCTGTTTTTAAATTCTTATTTTCTTCACGGGGGCGTTTGTTAACAATATCACTGAAAATATCAATAAAGAAGGTCCAAGCGTCTTTGACAGAGGGGATCAAGCTGATTCTATACCATTTATGGCGTACAGCAGGTCCAGCGGAGGGAGCGATGGCTCCCTCCGCTGGACATGCCAGGTCTCGACGGGCTCTCCGGCCATGACTAATTGGGGCTGATTGTGGTTGGTGGGTAATCAAGGGCTGATTGCTCACCAGCTGTACGAGTCCCATAAAGCTGCCAGAAGGGCAGCACACACGGAGAGGGACTGGGGGAAGAAAGGTGACTTCCGTATTGTTGGAGACAGTGCCCGAATTAAAAGGAGGGAGTTCAGTTTTTTTGCCCGACAGGATACAGCAAGACCCGGAGCCCAGAAGACGGTATCCCGGAGAGGGTCTCATGGGGGAGACCTATGCTTTTCTTTTTGATTTATTATTTAAATAAACACCCCTGAAACTGAGCTAATCCTACTCTGTCCGTGTCTGATCTGTGTAAACATCTTGACCAAACTCCCTGGTCTGCCACACATTTTACAGACGCCAATTCATGAAGGAAGGCTTGCTCATTAAAGTTTTTAAGTAAGCGTCTACTACAAATCAGGACAGGTCGATTCACTGAGCAGCCATTACGAAAACAGGCTGTAAAACAGTGATCACAAAGGTCATCAAAGAAAATACCAGACTGATACCTATCAGGATTATTTGTGGATAACTTCGAGAAGAGTAGTCTTTTCTGGGTGTTTGGAGTCATACATTGTGGGATTGGTGATAATCTGAGTAAGATTTAGGGAGTCCCATTGCTTTGGGACTTGGTCAGGTCAATTAAGCAGGTTCCAGTTCAGATCACCTAGCAGGACAAATTCAGACTTGGTGTAAGGGGCCAGGAGAGAGCTTAGGGCAGGTAGGATTCAGGTCGGTGCTGATGGAGGACGATGGCACCCAGCAACAGTCAACAAAGAGCTATTTCAAGGTTTAATGCTTAAAACCAGCAAATCAAATTGTTTGGGGACAGACTTGGTGGAGACAACCGAGCACTGAATGTGATCCACTCTCCCACCTTTGGAAGATCTGTCTTGCTGAAAAAGGTTATAACCATAAAGGTTAACATCAGTATTCAAGTATGCAGGAGTCATGAGCCAAATAGCAAAATAGCAAAATGCAGAAGACATTTTTTTAATATATAACGACTGTCACGACCTCCGCCGAAGTCGGTTCCTCTCCTTGTTCGGGCGGGGTTCGTCGGTCGACGTCACCGGTCTTCTAGCCATCGCCAATCCACCTTTCATTTTCCATTTGTTTTGTCTGGTTTTCCTGCACACCTGGTTTACATCTCCTACTAATATCTATGTGTATTTAGCCCTCTGTTCCCTCCATGTCTGTGTGGGGTATTGTTTATTGTCGAGGTTGGCACGCTTCCGGCTGGTTTGCGCCGGGTTTTGTGTTATACCCATGCTTTGTGGCAGCCGGTACTTTGTACTTGGGTTTTGTATTTTGCGCTGCCTTACTTGTTCTTTGGGCATTTGTTTTGTGACGTGGTTGCGTTCTGTTATTATGATTGCCTAGTAAAGTGCTTTGTCCACTCATCTCTGCTCTCCTGCGCCTGACTTCCATGCACCAGCTACACCCACCACTGACAACGACTTGGGGCTAGGAAGGGATCAAGGGTATAAACAGCTAAACAATTAAGAGAAGTGTGCGCTTTCAAGGAAGCATACACACACCCCACGGGAGCATATTTGAAACTATTGGGAAGGTTCCCTTTCCTTAAATGCTCTGGACTAATCTCATATCTCCCTAATAAGGTAATTTATGTTTTTATTTGGTGCCACTACTCATTTCTATTGTCTAAATCTCATTGCCGCTAGCTGTAACTGGCATGTGCCCCTTAAAATTATTTTTATAATTAGGACAGTTGGTTTTGAGGAGTAATGTTGGGCGGGTCCAACATCAAGGTGTTCACAAGAGGTTCTCCGACAAGCTAATGACAGCGAACTTGTTAACACACACACACGAAAGACCCTCTCCTCAACACACGACAGACCCTCATATGCCCGGCAGATGAATGTAATGGAGACCCTGAAACATGCCCAAAACACAGATTTAATACGACACACAGGGAAAGGGGAAAAAAGAGCGAACATAAGAGCAGGAATGGGGGGGTGGTGATGGTGGGTGGGGGTCTTCTGAGTAGTTGCGGCTACAATCAAACTTCCCATATGTGGCCAAGCCCAACGTGAACAGAACAGGACATACTGTACAAAGCAATACCCAGAATTCTTTAGAAGCCCACTCTCCACTCCTCCTCTGTCACTGTAAATTACTCTGTATTAAAAATTTTGATTTTTAAGGTATTTTTTGTCTATTTTTCTCCCTTTTTCCACATGCTGTTTTCATCTCCTGTGTGTTTGTGTGCTGGAGCTCCAGTCTGAAGGGGCCCCACGAGTTTCCTCTTTCCCAGGCAGCAACAGTGAAACTGGAAGGCCTCCCACACTGCTCTGAGGCTGGGGCCTTGCCTTGGGGCTTGGTAAAGGGGGCTGACCAGGGCAGTTCCTGGCCAAAGTTGAAACTTACAACATGGAGTGCAGTTCAGCAGAGCTATCACCTGTCCTATGTGTGTTTACCCCCTTTTTGTAATGCTTCTCTCAGACCCCAGTCATTTTAATAAGGTTCCATAAAACTGACCCCCCAACACTTTGTCCCCTATTTAATGAGAGGCGGGTGAGATAGAGCATTTCAGGGTGTGGTTTCAAGGTTCAAATGACACCTGACTTCAGTGTGTGCCAAAGAGTAGCAACCGAGTACCGACGCATCTTGATAATGCATAAGCTTTAGCCTAGAGGGGTAACATGTCTTTTCGCGGGCAGGAGATCCGGTTTTGAATCCAGGTTGATCACCCCTGCAATTCTCCTGACTTAAGTGTGTGCCAAAGAGTAGCCTCTGACCACTGAAACACTTAGATAGGCTTTAGCTCAGAGAGCTAACAAAGTATTGTAGTACGTAGGAGACCTGGGTTCGAACCCTGCACTTTTCCTACTACAGTCCTCCTTTGACAGAGCCAGAAGATCTCTTACTCTGCCATTGGTGGAATGGGATCTCTCTAGAGCTCTCTAAAAACTTCAGCTCACGGGTTAACACAGTCTTGTGGCATGCAGCAGACCCGGTCTTGAATCCCTGGTCTGTCACACTTGCAATCTTTTTCTAGCTACAGTTCCCTTTCAGTCAGTAAACTTGGTATAACACAGCTATGGGGAGTTCACACGCTAGTGCTCTCTACTGAAGAACATTACAATCGCGCCTGACAAGGCCAATGAATTCATACCTTTGTGAAGGCGCACTGGAGGTCTGGAGCTTATGGCTGGCACAACCCTTCCTGGCTGAATGGTGATTTGAGCCCAGCAAGGGCGGAGCGCCGGCACAGGGTGAACTGGGCTGTGCTGGTGAAAGGGGGGTACCGTGCAGGCGCAGGATAACCTGGACCGAAGAGACGCACTGGAGACCAGATACGCTGAACCAGCACACTTCTACCTGGTTGACGGCCAACTCTAGCACGGCAATGGTGAGGAGCTTGCACCGGGCTGTGCGTGGGCACTGACGACACAGTGCGCACCACCGCATAACAAGGTGCTTGCTCGGTCACTCGCTCCCCACGGTAAGCACGGGGAGTTGACTCTGGCTTAAACTTGCCTTAGCCAATATGCCCGTGTGCCCCCCAAAAAACATTTTTTGGTGCTGCCTCTCGTCCTTGCCTCTTGGTGGATATCGCGCTTCATAGTAGTGCCTTGCGGTCAGAGGCCAAGCAGTTGCCATACCAGGCGGTGATGCAACCCGTCAGGATGCTCTCGATGGTGCAGCTATTGTTTTTATTTACTTTTCTGCTCTTTTGCACACCAGTATCTCTACTTGACCATCATTATCTGCTCATTTATCACTCCAGTATTAGTCCGCTAAATTGTAATTACTTCTCTACTATGCCCTATTTATTGCCTATCTCCTCATGCCATTTGCACATACTGTATATAGACTCTTTTTTTCTATTGTGTTATTGACTGTACGCTTGTTTATTCCATGTGTAACTCTGTGTTGTTGTTATGTCGCACTGCTTTGCTTTATCTTGGCCAGGTCACAATTGTAAATGAGAACTTGTTCTCAACTAGCCAACCTGGTTAAATAAAGGTGAAATAAAAATAAACAGTGAAATGCTTACTTACAAGCCCTTAAACAACAATGCAGTTTTAAAAAATACCAACAAAAAGTAAGAGATAAGAATACAACTGATTTAAAGAGCAGCTGTAAATAACAATAGCGAGTCTATATACAGTGGGTGCTGGTATAGAGTCAATATGCGGGGGCACCGGTGTCGAGGT